>NW_025777122.1:0-107143 GCF_021130785.1 Homalodisca vitripennis | reverse complement strand
ATTCAAATTGCAAATGGGTGCATAACTGTTTCCTTTACCATCTAAAAGTGGTGCTTTTAAGTTTTCGTAATTAAACTGAACTTATAAGTAAACTTTGTATTTCTAGTATTTATTACTACGACCTCAGAAGTCACCACCCCCATGTGTTATCGTAATACGGTACACATTTTATTGCGCCACTCTGCTATTGATGTGCCTACTCTGCCATCAATGGGTGAAACTGAGTGAAAAAGCCACAATGCCTGCCATTAAAATAGAATATTTGTCTAAAGATGAGTTGGTATTTGAACTGATATCTAGAGGTATTAAATTAAATAGTGACAGTACAGTAAATGAACTCAGAAAGTCCTTAAGACAGTGTTTGAGAAACAATATTTTACCTACTCCTAGTAGCCTATTAAAAATAGACCACAATCAGGAAGTAAAAGTTCTCAGTGAAAAAGTGATATTATTAGAACATGGGTGCAGTAAATTGAACAGTGCTAGTTCACCTTTAGAAATCACCAAATTCCAAGAAAAGTGTAAACATTTAATAAACCGTTTATTTTTAGACAACCAGCTAGAACTAAGTTCTGTACATAGTGAAACTTTATCAGCTTTAAAGTGTAGGATAGTAAATGTTGAACAACAGTTTAGCTAAAGACTTGCTACCTACAGTGAACCTAGAACAGCTTAAAGTGTTAGAAGCCAATTTAAATGAATCATTAGAACAAGATGAGGCTATGGAACAGGCAGTGAAAAGAACAAATAGGCCCTTATTATTTCTGTACAACCACCAACAATATCACAGCCTACCGCCAGTACCCCCACTTTGCCTATAATGCCTATTTATAATGCAAACAAAGATTGTATTAGTCAACCAATGGTCTGGTTTAAATATGTTTAATAAGTTAAACAACCCTGTAGAATGTTATTTACAAAATTTTACAGTAACAAATGGCTTAGTAGTTACCTGAGCTAATAAACTTTTTGAAAACTTTGTTAAAACTAAAATGTGAAACTAGCCTATCAGAAAATGAAATTTTAGCATTGTTACCATGTTATGCAAAAGGTCCACTTTTAGCCAAAATAATACAGTGTAAGTCTGTCATGCCAAATGTCAACTATCTACACATGGAATTAATTAGTGCTTTTATCCCTGTAGGCCTAATTGAAAGACTGAGACTAGATTTAGTTTATAGGCCACAAAGGTTTGATGAGCCACTATATGAATACATCTATGACATCAAAGAGCTCAGTCAAGTTTTATTGTGTAACATAAGTGAACAGACTTGGTAACTTGTATAAAAAGAGGTATTAGAGCCTACAGATAGAAATAAGTTAATTTTTGAAAACAATCCATTTGTTTTACAGATTTGGAAAATGTGTGTGTAGCTAGTAACAATATAACCTTTAATGATAACTTAAGGGACAATTTAATTAAGACATATGTTAACAACATGTATCCACCACATGTTGAACTTAGAAAAAGTAGGCCTACTGTCAAAAACCCAAAGTTATGTTTCAATTGTAATAGGCCTGGTCACTTAGCAAAAAATTGTTTAGGAATCCAAAAAACTAGTCGATAGGGGAGTGGTATTACACACAACACCTAAAAATATCCCTCCCCGGTTTCAGAAGTTTAAGAATAATAATTTTATAAATAGTAATACAGTAAGAAAAGAAAAACACTATTTTATGAGAGTCTATGGTAAGGTAATTAAAAATTGGAGTAAATTAAACTATAGAAAACCTAATTTAAGACTAAATGTTAGACAGGGTAACAATATGCCTTTAATTGAAGCTATAGTGGGTAAAAATGTAAAAACAAACTGCTTATTAGATACTGGTGCTACAAAGAGATATAATTAAGTAAAGAATTTTATGATAGCCTATTGTTTGAATAAAAATGTTTCTAAATTAATGAAGTCAGATGATAGAATGTTTACTGCAAATAACACTGAAATAAAATGTTTTGGTTACTGTTATGCTAAGATAAAAATTTCTAAATTTTGTTGGAAAGTAAAATTTATTGTATTGGATAACTTAAAATGGGACATTGTATTGGGAAACCCATTTATATCTAATAGCAAATTAATTTTAGATCTTGATGGAGATTCATGTTATTTTAAATTCAATTGTAATGAGAAAATAACTATTGTCAGACAACAGCCTTTTGAACATGAAGTAAACAGCATTGATGTAAAAATAGGGTGCACTAGAGCTGAGGCTGAGATACCAAAACCTTATAGGGGATTTTCCAAATGTTTTTACTCCAAAATTAGGAGAAGGACTCTAGATTTGGAAGTGAGATTAGTTCTAAATTGACCCCCACACCTGTAAATATTAGGCCTTATTTTATGAGCCCTCCTACTGTAAATAAGATGAAAACAATAATACAGGATTGGTTGGACCAAGGAATAATTGAACCCAGTACTTCAGCCTACTCCAGTCCAGCCTTTTTAACCAAAAAGGACAGACTTGTAGTCAATATTATACCGAATTAAATAAAAAAGTTACTGAAAATTGATTTTCCCATTGGTGATTTAAATAATTATTATCAACATCTTAGTGGGGCCAAATATTTTTCAATAATAGATTTAAGAAAAAGTTTTTTTGCAATGTCCATTATCACCTGATAGTCAAGATCTTACCTCATTTAGCACTATATTTTGGTAAATATAAATTTAAACGAGTACCTTTGGTTTACATGTTGGTAGTGCTGTATTGTCCGCCTATCTGGATAAAGTCCTAGACAATATAAAATTTAAATATGTGATAAATTTTTGTGATGATATCTTAGTGTACAGTAAAGACCTTGATTCGCATTTAGTACATGTCAGAGAGATTGTAAATAGACTAAGCAAACATGGCCTTAACGGCAACCTAGAGAAAGCAAAGTTCTGTTTTGAGGAAATCTCCTTTTTGGGGAATGTTAATTAAAAATAATACAGTAACTATAGATCCCGAGCGAACAAGGAGTATAAGAGAATTTATGCCGCCTAAGAACGCCAAACAAATTTCACAGTTTTTAGGTATGACCAATTTCTTTTCAAAATTTATAAATAATTATGCCGAAATTATGTAATCCTTTAAATCGTTTAAGAATGGAAAAAACGCTAAATTTGTTTGGACAAGTGAATGTCAAGATTCCGTTTGTAAAGTTAAAAGAAGCTATAATGAATCCTCCTGTACTCCAGTTAGCCGATTTTTCAAAGCAATTTATAGTAATGACAGATGCTAGTGGAATAGACCGCAGGTGGTTGTTTGTTACAGGAAAACGACCAAAATGAATTAATGCCAATAGCCTATTACTCTAGGAAATTTACTGATGCCGAATTAAAATATACTGTTTATGAAAAAGAAGCTTTGAGTGCACTAATTTGCATAGAAAAATGGCACGAATTTTTAGAAGTAAGAACCTTTAAATTAATAACATGATAACCAAGCTTTATCCTATGTCCTCAATCATAAAAGGAAGGTAGGAAGACTTGCCCGGTGGATCGAGAGGATTTTGAATTTGCCATTTGAGGTTGAATTTAAAAGTTCCACCGATAATGCACTGGCAGATGCCCTATCACGTTATGTTTGAGGGCGAGTCGACGGGAACAGCTGATCCGAGCCCCAGTGACTGCCGAGTAACGGTCCAGACCAGATAAAAATAGATTATCGATTTCCTTCTGCCATTCAAACTCCTCCCGAAGGCAAAAATGTAAACCAACATCTAATGTAAAGCCTAAAATGCAGATAAATAATAAGTGCAATAAAAAGGATAATTTGTGGTTGTTAAGTTAATGATTTGCCATTAGCGTTTAAAGATTTAGAAAAATATCAACTTCAAGATAAAGAAATTCAGCGAATCATTCAATCTGTAAAAAGCAATAGTAACAATTTATGTTATTTTATAAAAAACAATTTACTGATGTACAAAAGGAATGTAAAAAGTAAGAGTAAGATATTTTTGCCTGTACAGTTAATTGATTTAGTATATGAATTCTTCCACAGTTCTTTAATAGGAGGTCATTTAGGCATTGCTAGAACGCAAAGAAAAATTAATCAGTACTTTTATAGACCTGATTTAGACGAAATTATAAAGGCAAAAGTCAAAGAATGTAATGTTTTGTAAAATGAGTAAAGTGTGCCAAAGAAAATATGAAGGCGAATTAGTATCTGTGCCATTTAAGAACAATATGGATTGTTTATTCATAGATCTTTTAGGTCCCTTAGTGAGAACTAGAAACAGCAATGTATATTTACTTGTAGTTGTAGATGCTGCCAGTAAATTTCTATGGCTAATCCCTTGAGGGAATGTAAGAGTGCTGAAATATGTAATAAATTAGACCGCCATAATTTTTAACAACTTTTCATGTACGTAAAATAATAGTGTCAGACAATGCCGCATATTTTACATCACTGTAATTTTAAGAAGTTCTTTATTTAAGAATTTTATTGAACACCGTAGACTAGCGCCTTACAGGCTAATGGAAATCAATCAGAAAGGCATATTAGAAACATATCTACATTATTACGTAGTTTCTATCATAACTGTCATAGTAATTGGGATAAATGACCAGGCTATATACAATTAAGTTTAAACACCGCCCATAATGAAAGCACTGGTTTTGCTGCCTTTGATTTAATGTTTAATCATTCCTGTAATAATGCTTTATCTAATTTATGGAAGCTAAATGATCTAATTGGTGAGAATTTGTCCAAGGAAACTGTTTGTAAACAATTTAAAGAGAGCTGTGGTCAATGTAAAAAGGAGTATAGCACATAACAGTAATAGACAAAAGTACTCAGATCAAAATGTAAAACATCCCTTTAAGTTGCATTCCTTAGTAATGAGATAAGAACCCACTATTTAAGCAATAAGGTAGAAAGTTTTGTGCAAAATTAGCACCAAAATATGTAGGAATTTATAGAATTTTATATTTTTTAAGCCTTTGTAACTTGTATTGTACAAACACACTGAAAATGTTTTTGAATGTAAAAAAGGTTCATATTGTAGATTTAAAATTAAATTAAGACCTGTCTGTATAAAAAAAAAATTTTTGTAGATCCCTAGCTTAAGGAACCACTTGCTGCCAAATTTAAAAGATAAGATAAATTCAGGAAGTTAACTGTTTGGTGAATTCTTAACGAATGTTTTCAATGGAAATAAAATATTAAGAAAAAGAGTTTGTAGGTAGACTTTGTATAAAGAAATGAGACAGAGTTGATCCTGTTTGTAATATAGGAAACAAATATGAAAAGTTGTGTCTGTCTTTTTGTATGTATGTCAAAATATTGAAGTTTGAATTTTTGTGGATATATTTGAAGTGTTTAAAATTCATGTAGATGTAAGATGTATAGGATGTTGTAATGTAAAATGTATATTAAGAGTGATGAGTAAGTAATAAGAAATGTGAGACTTAGCTTCTCGTGAGGGGACGTTTCATTCCAAAGTATTCGATCCATATTGGTAACTTTGTCCGCAAGTCCTCAGGGGTATTTAATGGCAAAACACTATTACACAAAACACTGGTATGAATGCAAAAAAGAAGTATGAATGTGGCGCCTATATAACAAAACACTACACTACACTTGTTCACGATTTTAATCGCCTTAAATGTCCTTATTCTTGCAACGACCCGCAAATTCTAAAACGCTGCAACGTTGCACTGCATGAAAATAGTTTGCCTAAATTGATTTTCTATTTTTGGTCCCTAAGCGAGCAGTCATAGAACTGCATTTGGCAATGCGATCTAGCGGATTTGATAGGAAACTTTTGAAACCCCGCGCTATCGTATTGTTATGGTTGAATTTGAATTTATGTAATTAAAAAAAGGTTGAATTAAGTTTTTGTTAATTTAGAAATATGTTTAAAGTAAAGCGACTAATTAGGGTTGCGAAATCAAAACAGGGGGGATATTCTGTACCGTAAATTAGTTAATTAAATTTCATACAATGTAAATTTCGCAACCTAATCAGCCAGTATAATATAATATTATTTTACATCCAATGTTCCGGAACTAAATTATTGGGCGGAGTAACTACCTAATTGGCACGCGGTATGAATTTTTTCTTCTAACCCTTCGTAGCAGCCCAACTACGTAACCGATCTGACCTCGCGCGCTTTGTCCGCGAGTTTACCGTAGACTCATGTATCTCACGTGTTGTTTGAATAGATGGCTACCACTTCCCATCTACTCCTCTTCTAGAAATAACCGTCTTTAGACTACAGCTTCAATGTCTCGTGCCAAGACGCCGACACCCGGGTTTGTGAGTTACCTATTGCGAAGGGAAGCTGAAAATATTATTGTTTTGTAAAGTAAAACGTCGTACGCATAATTCAATAGAACATTGGATATTTTAGGCCCACCTAGAAGATATACTTTTTAGTTATTATATTCTAATTGGCAGCAACGTGGCATTACATAACTTTTCCTATTACCATCTAAAAGGTGGTGGCTTTTAAGTTTTCGTAATTAAACTGAACTTATAAGTAAACTTTGTATTTCTAGTATTTATTACTACGACCTCAGAAGTCACCACACCCCCCATGTGTTATCGTCATACGGTACACAGTGAGTTGCAAAACGTTTTCTGAGAATAGTGTCACTTTTATAAAATTCTAAAGCAATAATTTATTATAAATTCATTTAACGGAAAATCATCACTTTAAATGGTTTATCCTACCGTGTAAATTCAGAGTTATATGCAAGTTATATTCACACATCGACTAAATTATCCTTTTAATGTTAATTCTATGTTTACCAAGTAAATACGATATTAAAGGTATAATTTATTCTATATATGATCTATTACAAAACCGCCTCTTTGAAAATAATTTCATATTCCCACTTCGTAGGTTCAGTATGAAAAGTATATACACCCGATTTTTTGCCTTACAGTTTTAGCACCACCCATTTATAACTTCTAGTTACCTGATATAATTTAATTCTCATTCATTACTAATTGCGAAGCTCATAGGAGTAGTGCAGTGTAAATAGTCATATGAAAGGCTTCTCCCACGAGTGTAGGTTGGATATCAATATCTCAAGCAAAGTTAAATTATCGCTATAGCGAATTATTTAAAAGAAATTTATAGTTGTGCATACTCTATTTAGTTTAATGGTATAGGTACAAAATGATTGTTATATAACATGATTGTTATATAACAATCCAGTTAAACGAGTAATTTAATTTACTGATTGTTTCAGGTTTAAACGTGATTAATCAATTATACACATAAGGTAAGACGTGATAATTTAATTCATACAACAAAATTCACATATTAGTTCCAAATATAAACCTCTATAAGTATTTTTGAATTACTGCAAATAATGTTTTAGATGATTAAATTAATATACATCTGTTATCAACTATCGTGATAATTTATCTATCGGTTTGATTACAATACTCACTTTTAAGTAACCATGTAAGGAACAAAATGTACTGTAACGGAGTCCCCGCTGTGTCCGGAGGCCTTTTAAAAACTTCACTGCCATTTGTAGATACAGATGGAACTATAGTTTACCCCATGATGGTATTTCTTTATTAGATACATTCATATAAGCATAAATAACGTAGGTACTCTTATATGTACATCGAAAAAAATACTATAGTTTGTAGGTAAAGAAAATAAAAGTATACAAAAGTTTATAACAGTTATTTAAAACGTATTTATCTTTTTATAATAAGGTCAATATCGATATCATTAGTTTTGTAGCAAGAGAAACAGATATTTTATTCAAACTAAATATTCATTTAACATCTCACTGAAAACTAAGATGCCAACCTTTTTTTACTTTTTGCAGTGTTTTGCTGTTTTGGAGTTTTTTTTTATTTCACTACCACGACAACCCCACTCTGAAGAACGGGAAGGGGGGTTATTCAATATTTATCCAAGCAGTTTTCCCATGATATCCCGTTCATGCTCTATGTAATTTTAGTGACTTTCAAAACACCAGGGATTTTATTCCACGTAAAATAGTTTATTATATCGAATTGACTAAGATTACAGTTTGTTATTAACTGTTTATATATTTCCTAATGCATTCGGTTTTCGGTCCTTCTTCGTATCCAAATGTTTTCCATCGTCATCCACAAATGTACTTTTTATTAGTAATTTCATCCAAACTCTAAATTTTACTTAAGTATTTTACCAAAAGGCTTACATCCATGAGTTCATACACTAAAAAATTACGGAATGGTTGAATTTTCTTATACACTCGTAGAGAAGCATCTCTCCTATCCAATAATTATCCATCGTTCCAGATGTTCAATAAATCGTTCACTATTACTGTCTGCCGACTATGAAATGTCCCTTCCGATGATATTAAAAATTTGGTATGTGTTTTCTGTTCAGGCAAAAGTCACGGATTTGTTTGAAGGGTGGTGGATTTTGATGCGGTATGGTTCAGCCTGTAGCATACTTCGGGGGCTACATTTGTAAGTATATTTTTTCAATATATTGTACAATTACTGTAAACTATTACTATTCTTTGTTTTTTCCATGATACCTTACATCCAATATTATTATTTTAAGTAGTTTTGTAATAAGCCTTTTTATATTTATGGTAATTTGTTCGTTATCACGTTTTAAAATAAATTTCTATATGCTTTTTGCTACTATAAATGTAGTGGAGATAAAAGTGGAAGCGAGGACTAAATTCGCCTTGAATAAAATTCATTTTAAAATTTAACTAATACTACTCGATATAAATGGCAAATATAAATCCATAAATATATTTACAATTAGATTTTCAGCTATATATAGAATTTTGTAATATAAGCCTTCTTACCCAAGGTGATGCTTCGACAAAGAATCTCGTTTTCTGGGTATCCCAAAAATCAATTTAATGGCTTAAAATTTTAATCCATAAAAAATCCAGTAACAGAGCTAAAAGAAAAGAGTGAATATTAAATCATTTATCGTATCTCTAAATATTAAATATAAAGTTTCAAAGAATATTTGAAATTTTACAAAAAGGTGGTTTTTTCATAATTCAACATTTACCGGGCACCCATAATATGTTTAACTCAACAGAAAAATAAAAGTTATAAATATTAGCTGTTTTGTCACTAGATAGACTCACTGTATCCTCGTTTTTGTTTATATTGAGTGAAAGATATACCTCTGGTGTAGAGAATATGTCATTGTCTCCGATCTAACAAGTTTTTCGTCCATCTGGTCACTTTATTCCTTTATTCCTTTAACCTTTCATTTTATTTATCTCTTTGACAAAAACTTTTCATTTTTAGAAAAACTACGCATTATAATCATAATTTGTTTTTATTTATGTCTTTATTTAAATTAAAAACATTATTGTTTTAGTTTTTAATATAAATAACTATTTTATTCATTGATCGATGTGTAAATAACTCAAGGATGAATATTAAATTTATTTTAATTTTACATCTGGTCCATTTTATTATTTCTTGTGATTTTGTTATTTCATAATTCAGAGAAACGCATTTTTTTACTTTAAAATCGCTTGTTGGCATTAAAAAACAATACGATCTTAAAAGTAACTTAGTTTTATGGTTGGATACTGTGTCATTCGCTATGTAATTGTTAAAGCATTGGAACTGAAGTGAGTAAAGTTTATTTAGGTTATAATAATAGTGCCAATTGTTCAAAGGAAATGCTAGTCTATCTCTGATAAAAAACATCCGCTGGTAATTTCTTCTTATAGAAGCAAGGTGACAAGGTATATGATTCCATCGTGAATGAAAAAATAGGACCAAAATTTAGAGGCAAACTTGCAGTTATTTATTAAACTGACTCGGCTACGGAATGCATATTTGTAAAAAAATAATACTGGAATGAATAACTCTAATACAGATATACAGGATATTTTGAATTTACTTAAAACAGAAGAAGGTGTCTATCCATTACTATTTTACTGAGGGTAATATTGTATTTAGTTTTGACCAAGCAGTTAGATACTTAATGCATTATATAATAGAGTAGCTATTAGAGGGATACTTGTTTACAATGTGAAATCGTATGAATTAGCGTAATGAGCTGAAGAGCTTACCTGTATTTCCATTCTTACAGGGAAGCCGTAATAACAATCCACGAAGGAAGTGCATAACAATGTGTAGGACTTAGGACGACGGGAGATGATAAATTACAAGCCGACCGAAGAAGAAGAGTCCATAAATTATAAAACTGCTGATTTTTATTTTCAAACAGTAAAAAGAAGTGGTATTTACACAAACAAATTTTCACATTATCTCATACCAAAACAGCCAGCCAGGCATAACAGTCCCTGTGGGCGGGGTCGTCAAACATGTAACGGGACAGACCTCCTACTGACATTTGTAAAGGGGTTTAGTTGATGTTCGACTTACACGTACATTACTAGGTAGTCAACATGTGTAAACCTGCCTCGTTTTCCTTTAGCTCCATTCGCTGAGTTTATATTGTCAGTTTGTTTAATATTTGTATTAGTAGGTTAGAGTCAAGCCTAGGCTAGAATAATCGCTAGTACCAATCTTTATCTTAAAGTCCACATAAGTGCATTCAGTCAGTACCCAGATGTATGGCTGGGTACGTATTCATATAAAATCTTTGTTAGGGATATCCCTTAGCTCAATACAGGAGTTAATTGAGTTGGAGTTTGGCGGAAATTTCACTACAGAGGCCTTGACATATGCATGCATGTCCTTACTTTTTATATACGAACAATTTTTAATATATGTTTTACATTTAAATTGTCCAATTTATGTTGTGTTTTCTCAGATTATTATTAATAAACACAAAATGTTTATCTTAACGTTTGTAAATACTAACGAGTAATGTAAAGCCCCTTTTCAGTTGTACTTTGATACAAATGTAACAATAACAACATGTTAAGCCTAATATTGTGCATACATCGCTAAAATTTGTTTGAATATTATTGACGTGTGAACAATCACATTGAGTACAACATTGTGGATAACGCATTTTTTGCGTTATTCTAATTAGTTGCCTCTGTGTTGTGTATTGCAATAGGCTACTGCGTTTCATCGTAGAATTCCTCCCGACGTCAATATGCGAGTGCCGAGAGCCACGACGGAAGTCTGTACAGGTAGTTTTTGCTTCATTGCATACAAAATCATCAAGCAGCAAAAGTTAATAATTCAAAAGATTAGTGAAAAGAAGCACTCTTTCTAGAGAATTTTAAAAAAATCTCAGTTTTAAATTTTAACAGTTAGGATGAATGTATCCTCAAATGTTGTCAAAAAAATTACAAATATTTCACCTAACCATTATGGTGTCTATTTAAACCACACTATTTAGAATAAGAGTCCATCGGGGCGCAAAGCATGTCCACGTCTTTGGGGAAAAGGGGAAGCCAGACTTGAATATCAAGTGAGTTTGAGTTGCGAGCGAGGATATTATTTCAAAACATCTTCTGTCGACCGCCCCTTGCTTTGGGGGAAACTTTGTTACAAAAACGTCTACACTCTCACGTTGCTTAATTCTAAGTTTTAATAGCAATTTTTTGGGAACTTATGGTAAAAATAAATATTATAATAAAGCTTTTTAATTTTTTAAATTCGGACCGGCGTGTTTATTTTTAAATAAAAATAAAATCACACATTATTGTTTTTGTAAGAGCGTTTTCAGAGCCTCGCTACAAAGTTTGTAGCGTGGGTTTTTGAACCCCCGTATGAGACATTCTGGTTCCAAGTGAAATTACTCATATTCTGTCACTATAATGTTGACTTCGTCTTTGACCAGTGTGAACCCCAGCTGAAATATGTTTTTAAAAAAAGTGTATTCTTTTATTGGCATTTTTATTTATTCACGTCTTCAATCTTATTTTGTTTCATACGATTGATTTTACAATTTCACCGATTAAAAAAATACATATCACAGATCCAAAGAAACCTACCTTTTGTAAAAAAGACAATTACGATAAGTTTTAGAAATAGTAATTTGTAAATTTAAAATCGTGGATAAGGGGGTTCACGTTATCATCTTAGTATTTTGTATACTAATACTTGATGTTTGCCTAAAAATCCCACCGTAAAAGTACATTTTAAACAACAGTCACTATTTATGTGTTTTTCTTTTAAAAACCTGTACAATATATAATTTTTTTAATTTTTTAAGAGGTTTACGCCACATGAGTTTTTTCCCCTACACTTAATAAATGAGGAATGTCTTCGCTAGTATAAATTCATGACCATCGAATGTTTAAAAAAGATATATTTCGTGGATCGTATTTGCGAGTACTTACCTAAGTGTGAAGTCTAGCAAAATTTGAAAAACAGTGTTTAAAAATTAATGAAACATAATGGTTCATATGCATTAAAACAATGTTTACACAGAAAATATGTTTAGATTACGTTTTTGACCGTGCTCCTTTCAACTTAATATTTTTTCCCTCAACTTTTGAAAAGGGCAAAACTCCCCCAAATACTTCTAAAAGGGGAATCAAAGGGTTGCGGTGTAGCCCCTGAGGGATTTTTGAAATAATAGATTTTTTAATCTTTGTTAGGCTTATATTAATAACAAGGACGTAAGACATGTCTATGTAACAATCGGTTTAATAGTGTTACGCGTATGAAACAATATAAAGACACTTCCTGCATCTATAATATTACCTAGGATTCAGCAGTTGGAGAATAATTCAACCCAGCTTAAAAAAAATAGTAAAAGGCCCCAAGTTTAGTTATAAAACCCAAAAATCAAATAAGTGAATACCCAAAACCAACAACAAAAAAAGACGACACTAGAATAATACCACACCAATCAGCTAGACAGTTTTTTCCCCACTGGAACTCATCATTCTTCAGTATTATACAAGTAACTCGTAAACATCAACAAATAGCGTGGTGTGCGCCCGCGACTTGGCTCAATCTCGAGACAAACTGACCTGTATCTGGAGATGTGATTGTGAATGAAAGGGGGAAAATGTTGCTACAATAGGTTTTCGTCTTCCCCTTTCTCAACAACACTGCCCTTTTGAATCTCCATGGTCATTGTGGTTTTGTCCCAAGTATTATTGATGCAGGAGATTCAAATTTAATTTTGATTATTTACAAACCGCGACGTATCTTTGTTTAACTATTATAGTTGAAACCTAAGTGCCTGATATCACAAAAACCCCAATTTAACACCATTCGTACCGTGCCCCCACAGTGTAGTGGATAAAAAGGCCCTAATTTACACCTTGACAACATCTAATGTATTATGTTGGCTTCAACATAACTTGTTTTATATTGATTTCAAGCCAGGCACGTGGAAGAATGTTACCCTGGGACAATGATAAGGGACTTTTATACCTTGATCCCTCCCTAAATGTGTCGTTTTACGTTTCTTGTTACAATTTAGAATTTGATCATTTGTCATCCGGCTATTCGAATTTTCCTAGTTTTTTTCTGAATTGAAAAAAATAGTTTTAATGTTTCTAGCCCTTTGATCTTTTAGTCTCTATTTTATTCACATTTTTACAGATTTCTCATCCTTGATAAGAGAGAAAAGATAATTTAACAAGGGAAGGGATACGAATAATTCATGATAGGCAGTCTAGAGACAAATTCTCATATTTATACAAATACTCACTCATGTTTAAATACATCGCCCTTCTACACAACGCAGTAAGTAAGTAGTTAGAAATTCAATATCTGCCCAGCCTTTGCGAAATCTAGTCCAGAAAAATTTACAGAAAAAGAACGAAGCGAGAGTTTTGTCCATTGCCCCTTCTGTGCACAAGAACCGACCACAACTGAATATATCTTAATACCCTAACTCACTTTCGTATAAATGCTATACGTATTTTTGTTTTATCGACTTAGAAGATATTATTTAGAAAAACATGATACAGGACCAAAATTTTTTTTGAGCATAGGACATCTACTAATTTTCTCTTCAATCCATGTATAGAATCCATAGTGTACGCAAATGTTCGACCTATTTATTTGAAGCTATTCTTCTAGAGAACCAATATCATATTTACCCACAAGAGTTTTAAAGCAATTCTCTCTTAGTCTGGTCTAGATAATATGTTAGAAAATTTCTTTACGAGCCAATGCAATGATTACAGTCAATACGAGGCATCAGTATGCCATTTTAATATTTCAGGGGCCGTAAACTGTATTTACATCATATTGGTGTGTATTCAATGAATTTGAAATTCAGTATGCGGTATGTATGCGGTTGTTAAATATGCCCCAATAGATGCATGCACTAAAATGTACACTAAATAATAAGTGAAATGATTATCATCAAAAGAAATACTTCTTAGTTAAAAAATATCACTTTAACATGTTTTCTTGCCCAACTAATTGCAACTGAAATCTCGAAAGGTGAATTATATTTAAATTTAGCTATACTCAATTATTGATGACTTTTTAGCAAAATCTATCCTCCTAATCTATTGCATATAATTTTTAGAAACTTATTCCCCCAAGGGTTTATATTTCCTTTGAGCCTTAAAAAATATTGTATAGATCTGGTTATTTTTAACGTGATTATAATTTTAAAATTTTTATAAATTAAAAATTTTATAATTATAGTGATCTATTAACGACTAATTAAATTTTAAAGGGGTTATGTTATAATTTCAAGATCTTTAAAGTGAAAAATATTTAGGGCAAACACTTTTGAGATTAACTGAGTTTCTTGTAATTTAAAATTTTTTCTTCTTGTTTTAATCATTGGCCACTTAATGTTTTTTGCGTAATGCTTCAGTTTAGCCAGAATGAATACATATACATTGACTACATTCCTGATCGTTGTACTAGCAAATGAATGACTTGCCCTTTGCTTAAATTTATGCTTTTTAGATTTGCTTAGGGTATTAATTCAATATTGATTTTGGCACCTATAATCTCAATAAAACCCAACTAGGAAATAGAAAACAGAAAATTGAAGCTACCCCCGTATACTACTATGTTATGTGTTTGCGCTTGATGACGTGGACTTATTGTTTCTTGGCTACTTGAGACTATGAAGCGAAAATTTTTGCCACACTTCGTTTCCATTACTGACCCGCCTTACCAGCAAATATTTTCTTTTTGTGATCTTACGTTGGGGAACTTAAACAACTGAACAAGATTATATTAATTTTTGTTATAATTCATTAGAGATGAATTATCTAAAAAATCGTTAATATTTTTAAATTTCCGCTAATAATTTTCTAGTATAAAATAATAATTCTCCGTTGTATATTTAAAATAGTCTTATCGTTATATACACAACCTCAAACAGAAACGGGCGTTATTTAGGTTTTATTCATTTACGCACGCTATTCCACTAACTAAAACAACAAGAGCGACGCCAACCATCGCTGAGGGTTTGTAAATAAAACTTACGCTACAACTCTAAAATGTGGCTTATCGGTTCTTTCTCAATTGCGACTTATAATATTTATAAATTTATAGGACTTTCCCTTTTAGGATCGATATGACTACTTAGAAATAACTGCAATACCTGTATTGAAATTGTTATGTAGAACAATTTAAAACTTTTAGCACTGCAATATAATACATATATAAAATTTAATGAACACACACCAATACAACAAAAATTACTTTAAAATTGTGTTTTTGATTGATTAAATAGAAAACCTCACGAGGTAACACTAGAAGTTTACAATATATTGCGAGGAAATCTAATCTTAACAACACATATCTCATTTACACATATTAAATAAGTCAAATATATCAAATCATAAGTAATAAATATAAAAAATTTTTAAAAGCTACATTCATGAATGCTTAGGTAGTTTTACTTGAATGTTTTTAAAAAGTATGTATTGCACTTTTTCATCAATGCAAAGTAGAAGAGAAGTGGCATTCTCACTACAAATTTTTTACACATAGCAATCTCGATCTTTATGTAATTCAATAAAAATAAAAGCATACAGCGTGTCCAAAGCAAAACATCTTATTATAAGACGATATATTGTTGTAAATCATTCTATAAAGAAAGGCAACTGGTTGTAAACTTTATTTTCATTACGTTTAAAAATATATAATAACAGCACTTATTTTTTAACTATACTCATTATATACTCTTCACCCTCTTTTGATGTGTAGTAGAGGACACTGTGTGAAATATATACATATTTAATAGTATGGCCCAAAAAAACATATTATTACAATAAACACTTAAAGGGAGATAGAGATATACGGGGCTACTCTTCGCGCCTAAGTTTATACTTGCAGCAATAAGTTTTAGCCTCTGGGAGCATAGTTTACGAGGATGTTTTATTGTTTATTGCACTGCTGTTTAACTGAAGAACAATAAAACTATGAAGGCGTCTTTATATTACACATCAAAAGTACACAGATTTCACTGATAGTTTTAACTGTACAAATTATATAATCATCATTACTAAGAGGATTAATCGAAATTTTTTTGAGCTATGTATTAGGAGTCTGTTTATCTATGCTGGTGATTTGATTAAATTTATAAAACTTACTATAGTATGTATTTCAGGGGTGTTTTATTTAACTATTTTTAAAAAGAGTGTTTATCGGGGAATAGTTTTTGTATTTAGCAGACGAAAAAATTACATTTTAGTGTAAAAGTTTAAATTTTTAAACTTTTAAATCTCATAATTATATGAAATAAATAAGTACATAATTTTATAATATAAAATCAATTTATAATACAGAGACGCCTTTAGAAGGATACTTTAAAAATGATCCTTTTAGGATAAAAAAATGTTTTTTATAATTTAAACTTTATCTCATAAATTATAAGAATGATAAAAGTAAAACATAATATTAATATTTTTAAATAAATTTATATAATAGAGACGTTACAGAAAAAGTTACTTAAAAAACTCTTTTCAATATTTTGACTCCCTCTGTGTAATTGCAAAATTTTTTAAATTACTTTCTTACTTAATACATTCCAAAACGTATAATGTGAGTACCATTATAAATACAAAGTGGGAAGTTATTAAAAAGGGGAACTAAACCTTATTTATATAAATAATAAGAAATGATCAAAATTTGTAAATGTCTGATAATCAGCAGAAGCGCAAGTAAGGAAATTAGTCTTCTAAAATTACGAGAAACAAAACGCTATAACTATATATTGTTTTACTAAATTTCAAAAATTTTCCCAAAACTTCTTATAAATTATTTGAACTAAAACGGGTAATTGTATGGAACGGCGGTATCATAATTGATGACACAAAATTCTTTGACCTCTATAAGAGCCTCTAAACAACCATCTATAAAGATATATCTAGGAAAAAGATTCATTGAATAATATTGTCCCCTTTAGTAAACAAAAGTTTCTTGTATAGTTTCATTCTTAAAATTTTCATATATAATACCCCACAAAGGGGAGATGCCCCCAAATTGGGAATGGTAAAAATTTTTCCTAGATAAAAATATACTTTTCATCTATTATTGCATTATCCTTATAATGTAAAGTTTTGGAAATAAATGCCCAATTCAATCAAATCAACTTTACTATTAGAAATGTGATAAAAAAATAATTCGCACCTTATACTAAGTTTTCTGCGATAATTTTTTTAGATCATTTATTTGATATAAACCTTTAAAAATTCTAGGTATCGAAAAACTAAAATATTTACTTTCCCCTTAGCAGTTGTTAAAAAAAATTAAAACCTCGCCAAATAATGTGTGAAAATTTGGGACTACCCAAAATGGGAAGTTGGTAATTATTAATAAGTTTTAATATGTTAAATGAAATTAAGTAATACCTAAGTGCATCACTGCCATAAGTTATTCATCTTTTTATTTGATTGATTTTACACACAACAAAAAACTAGCCTACTTACAGTGTAGACCTGTATCTGTATTTATATGCCAATAAAAACACGTGATCCTTATTAACATTTCCATTAAATTGTTTCTATACATCAGGATTATTTATACGAGTTGCTAAACATGGAGTCTCACGGGATATGTATTATCTTCCTGAAGATTTAATACATACAAACTTTTATTTATTTTCCATAATGACATACGATTGAAGAAAAACATGTTAAATTTCATTCTACATACCCTTATACAAAGAAGATGGACATCCTCGAATCCATATATAAGAACATAGAATAAAATTAATCGTCAGCTGTTTAAAATTTCTACGGCCCTTCATAGAGGAATCTACAAGATTACACTGATATCGTTCGGTCACCGGCAAATTTCACTCTCAAATGTCACATAAAAAGCTATAAATGTTCTGATGACATGAGACAGGACTGCAAAACTAGCTTGTCTCTATAAAACGTCAACTTTCCCACTAAGTGTCACCGACAAACCCCCATGTCACAGGGCTATAGTTACTCGCCACCGGGGGCAGTTTGCGAAATGATAAAGACGGCTGATCTCTGGACACAGTGACTCCATAAATGTCACTGCCCACGCCATGATCACGTGTAATCAAGAATGAAAACGCTACCTAGTTGAGAGCCTCAAAATCACTAGCACGAACTTCTACATCGTCCGTGAATGATAACAATTTATACACGCAATTTCTCCCCCCCTTTATACTCCACTCAGACTACACATGTTAACAGGCTTCTTTTTTTTTAATTTTATTTTCCCCAAAATTCTATACAATTTGTTAAAGTTTAGGGAATTTTTTCCGTACAACCCAAATTACGGATTTTCCATGGATCATATTTATTTATTAGTTTTCTTTCTATTTATAATTATGTACCAGAACAAATGGCTATAGAAAGAGGGAGAAAACATTTATTTCGTTCATTTATGTTCTTGTTGTTATAAATGTAAGAATACACGCACACACACACATATATATGGACTAAAATTGTCTTAAATGGACAATACTATTAGTATATATTCTCATATGATATATGATTTATATTTTCTTTAATATATATATAATTAATTATCGAGCTGTGAACATTTTTTATAATTCTATTCTCATAAACGCGTTTCCGCATTATTTTCTAAATCACTCCGTCTCAATGTATAGTTAATCAATTACACTAATGTTCTAAAGTTTTTAATCAATCAAAAAAAAATACCTCTCTAGTGATTGTAGGCCGCGTAAATTAGTGGTTTACAAATATTCTTTAATCTTTGTTAGAACCCATTTTAAGGCATTTTTTCAGGTAGAAATTTGGGCCCAGTGTATCCATCATATCATATACTTTAAATTCTCAAATACCTTTGTATTTGGTGACATTTCTCCTTTTGTATGATTCAAGCGCACTACTATTCCCCTTCCCTCGATATACTTTCTTATTTAATTATTAAACGATAATTATAAACGGTTATCAATATGATTTTATAAGTCATTTTAAAACTCGCCACAACAGTTACATTTCTTGATTTAAATATGTCAGGTCTACACAGGAAAGTTCCAATAAATTAGTTAAAAATGCCAGCATGAACTCCTTATTCTACAGCTATATACGTGAAGGTAATTTTTTAAAGTAGAGAAAAATTTTTGGGCCCACATCTGGAATGCCCATCATATCTGCTAACGTGACGTTTCGTACAAGGTCAGTCCACTCTTGGGGCCAGTCGCCCACCTGCCGTTGCCTATTACGTTTCCCACGGTTCCCTAGCCGGTAATTGATTGTGGTGAGTCTTGCCACTGCTCTTGTTTTTTTTTCGCCCTCGATAACAATCATTGAATCTCGCCAAATTTTATGAAGAAGTGCCGCTCAAGCTAATTCGGTTTTTAAAATTCAAAACAAGTTTCGGTCTGCTGAAGTCTCACCTTGAACCGGCAAGCTTGTGGAAGTTATTAGGGTAAGAGTGGGGAATTGGGCCAGATGGAATATGGTGCAGAACAACCCTTTTTAGACTGAAGGGAAAAGGCAAAATTGTTTATGATTTAAATAAAATAACTCGATTTAAAAAACCCCTAAAAACACGCCTTTTATAGTAAACCAAGACTTAAAAAATAGAAGTATAATGTTTTAATTGCCGAAGAGTTGTATATTATGGTAGTAGAAGGGACAAAAACAATCTATTTCATAGTCAATCACCCTCAAAATAAAATTTCAATAAATAAAATTTATAGTTAAATTAACAGATAAAATTTAATTAAGAGTAAAAAGCCATGAGGAGCCTCGGTTTCTTAGGTGCTGACTTGAATATGAATATTTAAATTTACAATCAATTCTATCGGTAATTATCTTTGAGAGCGACGACTTATAAAATGACACACTCACGTTTTTACTCTCCTTGTTGTATATTCCTCTAGGCTAACATAAGAAGTTCATCCATGAGCATTAGTTATTTGTAATTGTCATGTCGATATTGGATTTTTACGCCTCAATTACATTTTTATTTGCTTTTTTAAGTAAATTTGCGTTTCAGTTACAAATTTTCACCTTTTTCCCTCGAAAATATAGATTCTTTTTTAATTTATTTAGCCTTTTTTGGAGGTGTGGTTTTGTATGCTTTGTTAAACGTTGTGTTTCCGCGTAGTTATTGTCCCGTTTGAATTGTCTCTGTAATGAATGTGTATGTATTTATTATATTAATTACTCGAATGAACATTACAAAGTAAGACTATCATACGCGTAACTATTTTCTGTTTTGTATTTATGATGTTTTCATTACGTAATTGATTTTTAAATTTTGTGAATTTTTATATTAAACTGCCTCATTAATTTTTTAGCAGAATCGTATTGCTAACCAGCCCCCTAATTAATTTTCATAAGTTTGCCAAATTTCAAATGTTATTTTGCCTCATCATGTGTTTTTTGCGGCACCTCAATCATATACTATTTTTGTACTTTGGTTGGGACATCATTGTAAAGCCATCATTGACAATCTATGTTACCTGATTATGCATTGTTACTGTTTAAAAAAACACGTATTATTATAATCGACATTCAGAAACACACAGACTGTTTTTACTCGATAGTCGAGATGTCGTATAAAACGGTATAAAAATAGTGAAATTTAATTTAGTATAAATGACTATGTGTTAAAACTCACATATCACTCACTCTTTTAACCAAATCAGGTTATGGTAATGCTATGGATACATTTGTTATGCTGTTAACGATATTACTCTAGGGTTACCAAATATTTAGTAGTTGAAAAATCAATTTTCCCAGATAAAACCTTTATATCTCAATGGTATGAACAGATGCTTGTAATAAAGGGTTTTATTTAACATTTCTTATTTAGTCAAGTATAAACAATAGATAAAAAAACAACATATCTTCCTTAAATATAAGGGTTTCCTGACGGTTCATTAGATACTTATCGTCTTCGACGGTTTATTCATTCATCGCAGCCTCAGAGAAATACAGTTATGAGTGAATAACCACTGAATTCAAGAGCTTATAATGGCGACGAATCTAAAGAATTAATTGAATGCAATTCAGTTAAATTTAAAATTTAACAGCGACTGCTTGAATCCGGGGAATTTGAGGCTAGATATTGAAAAGTCTCTTCAGTAAAAGGAAAACTTTCCCCTTCGATCTAAATTGTGTTACATTTTATTAGTTTTAAATAGCCATCTACAATTGATAATGTTGACTGTATGAGTTTAAATTAACAAAGAGTCAACCTTTTATTTAAAATCACTTAAATATTAAGTAAGGCTGTAAATTTATATATATACTTGATACTAATCTGTAATACTTATAATTATATCATATATATAATATATAATAGTTTACTAACTATTAGCTATACATATAATGTATTAAACTTCATGTGTGTTCAGTGTAGTAGATGTGTGTGTTATCTTAAAATTACAAATATATAATTTCTTAAAATTTTTTATTTTTTAAAATTTCATGAACAGCATATGTAAGCGAAGTATATGTGCGTTAGGAACAAGCAGTTGATCTTTATCTAGTGAACGCGTCCAGGAGACTTATGCCCCAAGTACTGCGGACGTCAACGGCATTAAACTATTCATATGCCGCAACATGTAATAGTGGTATTCTAGGAGCCGTCCTTGGCAGTAACTTTAGAATGCAAAGTATATGTGTCCCTAAAATACTAGTAAGCCCAAATAAATGGGTATTTAAACATGTCATTCACTCTCGTGTACACATAAGAGTGGTATTGCACTTATGTAATGTCCTTAAATAACAAAATAACATATGACGATGGCAAAATATCCAAAATCGTATTCATCCTGATTACGTCCTTCCATTGTCCAATAACAAACATTTAACAAACTAAGAACCAATATTTTAAAAACATCCGCTTAAAATTTTTCATACTAGGTAATGCAGAATAAACCGGGTAAAAGTGTGTCTCACCAGGGTCCAATCGGAGTGGTTCAGTGTATGAGGTGGTTCAGTAGTGTTGTTATAGAGCCTAATGACCTTTGGCTATTATTGACATATCAGACCTAAGATATGATACATATTCATTATCCATAAGAAGTACACTGACCGAAAAGTTAGGCATGGCCGTATACAAACAGGTTAAACCGAACTTTTAAATAGTTTATTTTGAGAGTAGCGGCTGGGCAAGCACACCATACTATTAAAAGACATCTTAAACTTTGTCTCATACCATGAAGATGATGTCATACCCACGTTAGCAAATTAACACGAGTTTGATTAGAGTGAGTTCAATTTAATTTAAGCTATGTAATATTAAAGTAATATCTGGGCAGTTAATGTAGCATTCATTTATTAATAATAAACTTTCATCTATTAATATAGCATAGAAATGCAGCCAAGAAAAAGGATAGTTGAAAATGCTAGAGAAATAAACTGGAAAAAACACTACGTAAATAATGCTTTTCAACGCGTTTTTACGTGAAGATGTTTATTAATTTCTGTATCTTAAATTTATGTGGATGCCCCATTGAACCAAAAACGAGAATGTTACCCTGCGAAAAACGAATCGAGCTGACCAAAGTCATGCTAGCATAGGGTTTTACAAAACGGTTTCTACTATACTTGCGTTCACCTTTTAAATAAATATTGCTCAGCTGAGAATATTAGGGGAACGGGGGATCTTATTTATAGGGCTACAAAAATAATTTTTTTATTAACACTTTTAGGTAGTAGTGTTTGCTGTGTGGGCTAAATTGTAAAATTAGTAGAGTTTATTTAGATTCAAAGGATCGTCTCATCCAAATAATTGCAAAAAATGATAAAATTTATAGAACACGATTCAGAACTACATCTCAGGGAGTCTGAATTTGCCTTTAGTTTTTATCTCTTTGAATCTGTGTCAGTCTTACCGTCGTACGAGAGTTGTGTATTATGAGCCTACAGCGTGGAAGACTTTCGACCTGCTATGACATCAGCGGCTAGTAGGATAAATTTACACAACACCGGAAAGACATTAAGAACGCGTAGCACTTTGAAAGGATACCATCGCTAGGTTGGTGTCAGATTTATTAGGTATTAAAAACTCTCACAGAGGGTATTAAAAATATTAGCCTCAAAATCATCCAAGTTAAAGCTCGTACCTGAAAACATCTTATTTGTGTGGTCTAAAGCCCCTAGGAGTAATTGATAAACCAATTCGGTGCTCCAGTGTTTCTCATCTTTAAACCGTGGTTTGAATACAAAAATATAATTTTGCAATGCATTTTCTTATCTGCCCGTAATATTAATCATAGTTTTATTGAAATTTGGGGTGGGGGGGTTTGATATTTTTGTTTAACTATTATTATTCATTATGTTGTATTTATGGCACATAACACTTGATTTTAAATAAACTTTTACTTTATTATTTATACTGTAATTTTAATGATTTATATTTTCAATTTGTTACTATCAAATAACATTTTAGTGTATGTGCACTCTGAATATTGCAAAGGGCCAATGCTTTTGTCTAGCTCCAGCATTTTTTACTATTGTTATTACTCAGTACTAAACTGAGTAATTTTATACCATTGCTATACTTTTGTCAGGATTGAGTGCTTAACATTTAAAGATTTCTTTTACGCTTGTACGTGGTCCTGTTTAAAGTAAACCGACTGCATTCGTTAAACGATACATGTTATTTCAAAGTTCTTAAAATCACAAATCTTAGAAACAATAATTTTGGGCCCCAATTACGTATAAACTATTGTAATATGAGTAAACATCTCGTGAACTTATATATATATTCATTTATTCAAAATCAGTTTCAGAACACTTTCCCCAAGTTATTTGAAATATTAATATGGGAAATAGTACAAAAATAAACTGTGTTTCATGACGATTTTAAAATGAGCCTGCGACATTAAAACTATGTAATTGACAGGTAGATAAATTATTTTCTTTCCGGAAGAAACCTAACTGCCCGCTCTATACACATTACACTTTCTATTTCATGTCCAAACTCCTCTTTCTCCTGGCCACCTACTAACTATCTTCACTTCATAGAAACTCCCTAGGTGTTACAAAGATGTATAAACTTGTCATATACAGCCAACTATATACTATATGCTGATTTAAAAATTGAAAGAACCCTAAATTTGTATTAGTAAAGTTATTACAAAACTGTTATATTAAAGACTATGCAGTGTTTTAATTTGATGGTTTGCAATAAAAATCTTAACTCTTAAAAAACCCTTCGATGAATTGATAGCGTTACCTGTGAAAATTATACTGACAATAAGCCCACTAATATACTATCACTTTTAAATTTATAGTTATGAATGATGAAACATTCCATAGTATCAGTTTGCGGAAGGCAGGCTATAGATTATTGATTTTATTAGCAATACCCATTCATCTGGCACTGCCCTGTATCTTGTGTTATGTTTTTGGGGAAAGTCTGAATTTATATTGTGCACTCCTGTAACAGGAGACGCATATAAATATATTTTAAAATTCAATCATACCATAAATTCATGTTAGTTAATTTATTGTTTAACATATCTTTGTTTCTTTGTACCTTATCTTGCAATTACAGGAGTGGATTATAAACATAAATCTTGAAACTCCTGTGGAGCTTAATCACCAAAGGCAATTCACTAAATGGTATCATGATTTCATCTGCATATCTGCAAAAAATTAATGCCTCTTTTGCTTTACTACATTGAACTATTTAGTGACAAAGGTTATAACACTATGTTTTTTTTAAACAAAATGGCTAAAATCTGTAATATAAGTTTTTGGATGTGAAACAACGTGCAGATTTTTCAACCAACGCCTCATTTAAAGTCCGCTCTGTTAAGATACAGAAAGTTAGCATCCGAAAAAAAAGCATACAATTTAAGGACATGAATTGAACCATTTTATATTTTTTTGAAAATACTAGTTAGAAACAAGAATGATTTTCCGTCTTATAAAATCTTGAAATATTGAAAACTGCATTAACCATAACTTATGTGTAATGGGGTTTATGTGATCGGATGGGGTTGAATTTTAATACTAAAACCCATTTAATAACCAAAAATATTCGATTGGACTCTTCCATGGCTATATACATATTACTAACACAACGATCTGTGACAAATTGACATGCAGAGATTTCACTCTAATTAGAATCCAGTAAACATAAATTTTAAAAGGATGTATTATTAGTTGGCTATACATTAATAGTTGTAATCAACTCTCCCACGTTGTATATGTAACAGTGTAAGACATACGTGATAAGCAGATAGTTGATTTTGCTTTTAATACAAAAACAAATTGTAGCAACCCATTTATTTTTTGATGTTTGTAACTATGGAACCCTGTAATTTTGATTAAATATTTTCAGTCTATTTTAAAAATTTTTAAAAAAAATTATTCAAAAACAGTAATTTAAAATTTTAATTTTGTTAAATTCAAACAATATTTTTTATTAGTATTATTTATAAAGTTTTGGAAATATAATTTTTGAGATATTCTATGCGAAATGATCCACTTGTTACTAATTACTGGCCTCTGATTCTAGCAAATTCTGATTTGATTGTTAACATTGTAAGCAGAACAAATACTATGGGAAAATTTAATGTACTCTAAACCTGTCTTTTCATGGAATCGCCCGACGGATATTGCGGCGGGTGTAAAGTACAATGAAAATGGTAACCGATTATTCGATGTTTACCTGATATGGGGAATCAACGTACGATCATATCATAGCGATCGGCTGGGAGCTGCCTGTTCAATTTAATGGTTTATTCCGCTCGTTCCATCGTGTGCGAGGATCAAACCCAAAAACCCGTGAAAATGCAAGAATGCCTGGGGAAGCTGTTCACACGGGAAAAATCAAATCTGCATTTTATTCAAAAGTTAAAAATACAAAAATTGACATCATCATGTAGTTCGAGAAAAAATCACAACATTTTTAGTATGTATAAAATTCCTACCAAGCCTGAAGGCCCAGACAAACTTTTTAAAACAACTTGTCTGTCTAGTTCAATGTTATAACCAAATAATAAGACAATTTACTTTTATAGGAGTCCAATAGGGCCGTGTGGGTTTGGGTTTGTATAGTTATACTCTACGCACTGTATACCCTTTATTTATCCCACGCACAGCTAACTATATTTCTAAACTCATACACTTTATAAAAATACACACTCTAGAATATATTTAAAGACCTATCTCAAAGGTTACTAATTTAACAAAAAGCCTCGTAAAATTTAAATTTTATCGGTAAGCAAGAATGATATATTAATTTCTATTTGATTATGAATCTCTAGGAAGTATTTTATTAAAAAATTAATACTTCGTGATTTTTCTTATATTTAGTTCTTAAAATCATTGAAACCCAAATTCCAGCTCAGATTGGCCCTTTATTTAAAGGGTTGATTATAACTATTTCCAAGAGCTATTTTTAAACCTCTTTTACTTAATATTCAGCATTTCTAAACTCAAAGCAATGTGCGAAATTTTTTTAAACTCTCTAACGATTTGTCTGGACGACTATATGAAAATAATTCACAATAAAAAGAACAAAGTGAAATAACACCGTTGCTTTTAAGACCTATTTTAAAACCCACAGGGTTTTGCAATTTAATTATTAAAGATTAATAAAATGCATTTGATATTTGAGCATCATAACCTATTCAATAACTCAACAGATGAATTTTATTTAATTCCTGCTATTCGAATTTGTCACTTTCTGCCTTTAATATCTTCATAATCACTAATGTCCAAATAAACGCAGAGGTGAATCTATGAAAAAACCTAGTATAACGATGCCATTTGTACACGATATTATACTCTTTAGATCAGTACGAAATTATCCCAAAAGTGACTAGAAAAGTGAGCCTTTGGGAAGAACATCAAGTCACGCTCATTTAATAGGAAGTTTACGCTCACACGCATGCCACAACATACTCGTAATAACTCAATCCAATCATAACTTGTCCATTTTACTACCCAGTAAATCTAAACTCGGGGACGCCAAATTATCTTTTAGGTCACACTCCAGAACAAAAGCTTTTTGACTCTTGAAAACTCGATTCATTTTGGAAATAGACTTAATGCACTTTTTGCATGGAACCCAAGGGGACAGTAATCAATCTTCTCATAATAAGAATATTATGGATGCCATGAATTCAACGACTTTATTGTATGCTGCAAACTACAATTCTAACAAGAATTAGATTTATCACGGGTTTATTTTTAGATAATAATATCATAATATTAAAAATCAAGCAGATTTTAAAATACAATAGCTATACTTATATACGCATTCATTAGGATAGCTTGCCGTCCTCAAGGGAATGCTGATAAGGCGGTTTTTTAAGCTACCGCCACTACACCTGTCTCTGGATGTCAGATGAGTCATTTTGGGGCCTTCTCCTCACTACATCTTCGTCGACCCACCACGCTGCATCTCCTGTTCTTGTTCAAAGGCTATTTTAAATGGCCTCCGTTGATTCTGCACCCGAAAATGCCACCCTCAGCCTCACATTGACATTTGTGTTACAGAGGGTCTGCCGCATCTAATAGACAATTTCCGCCCAGATCGCCTTTCAATTCATCCATCTATTTCCTAGCTTCTTAGCCGCGCTATGTTGCTCCGTCTATATGACGCGGCCAGGTGGGGATGCGCTTCAACTCATCTGAGATTTTCTTCCCAAACGATTATTTGCCACCATCGGTTTCCAGATAGGAAGCGCTGATTAAACTCTAGTGTGAGTTACCTTATGCTGGGGCCCCGTCGGCTCCCTCATTACTAGTGCCAGTGCCTGATGCCTCTCTCAGTTTCTGTTTAAGTTCTTTTCCTGTTGTCGTTTATTGTATTAATTTATTTGTTATGGCGTATTTATAGTCTTTCTAGTATGTAGTTATATTCAATTGAAATAGTAGCTCTATATTCAACTGTTTAGGCTCTCAATCTATATTACTGTTATTGCTTACCTGATATTTACTATAGAAGACCGTTGTTAGTATTATATAGTATATATAGTTTATTTCTTAGTTATTATCAAAAAACTGCAGCCCTATACATTGTTTAACTCAATCCCACTCTAGTTTATCCTACTTGTTATCTTAGAATTCTTTACGGATGTTAGATTTTCAACACACACATCCCCCCCCCCACCATCCTTTTTATAAGTTGTATTTACTGTTTTTCCTTTATTAGTATTTAACTAACTTAGTTGTTATTTCTTATTTAAATAGCCTCATAACATTGGCCCTCTACGTTCTTTGCTCACTATTGCATATACAGTGTTTACTATGCCTTACAATTTTCCCAGTCTTGTACATGTGTTGTCTTACCTGAGTTTTGGGTTGTGCGGGTCAATTGACTCCTTGTTTGTATGTTAGACTACTTTATGTCTCATTGTCGTATATTAGATCTCCTCAAAGGAAAACTTTAGACATCTTGTCCTATAATTTGTATTTTTTGTTATTTTGTTATCATAATATGCGCGATATGCAGTTTGAAAAATTAATAAATAAAATAAAATTTAAACGCATTTAAGGGAAAACAATTTAACGTTTAAAAATCCTATAACAAATTGATTAGCCTCCAAAAAGAGCGTATGTACAAAATAACAAAATATTTCTCAATTAGGAACTAATATACAAAGCAAAAAACCTGCCTTTTAATTATATGACCTTTAGGTACAATAAGGGGTTAGGGCTTTCCCCCGAACGTGTAATAAAAACTCGAGGATTTTCAAATATTCAACGACAGCTGTTACAAATGTTTACTGCGACAAATATAAACTGCGACATCTACGTTCAACTGACGAACATACAGAAGATCAAAATGTTCATTTGCGGTAACATCATTAATTTAATCCATATCGATCTAGTCGACCACTATAGAATTCCGATGAAAATTTTTACTAAACTAGTAGAGTAGTCAATTATAAACTAACTTGATCTCGCCTATATAATATTTAAAAAATGATGTCATGTATTGTTATTGTATGAAACTATTCCATAGTATTAAAACCATATTGGTATAGGATGTATTAATTAATTTTTAAATCGAATATACAATATATAGCCATACACTCAATAAAACATCAGGAAAACAAAACTGTTTTATTTTAATCTATGTACGAGTATATAGTATGTGGTTTTGAGGGATAGTATCTTACTTTATTGAAGAAATGTTAAAGCCACGCTTTTTAAAACTATGTTATATTTTAAAATTTGTATAGAGCTCTTTTCTGTATGTTGTTAAACCTAATATAAATTGGGAATTTGGCACATTAAAGTGGCAATAAATATATTTATTATATACTCTGGTAGTGATTGAAACCCAAAAAGAGGGCCATTCACTATAGGCTACGCCCTGTTTTGTGCCTCATTTAAATTTAGTCGGTATTATATTGCATCCCATTAAAACATTATTTGTATGTGACCCTAGGTACTAATGCTTTATTTTCTTAAGAACCCTTTTATAGAGACCTTCAAAAGGAAACCGATTATTCAATATTATTGTAGTGTAAATTGTCTTACATTTAACTAATGGCAAGTATATAAAATGATAACAATATGGATAACTGTAAAATATTGACTCAGAAGAACATAATTTACACCAATTGCAGGTCTTCAGCCTGATTTCAAACTCTCCGCCTCTCGGCAATAATTGCTCAAACAATCTAGAGATATGATCACTACTAGACTCAATTCCAGTTACAACAAAGTTAGTTGTTATACATAAAGCTCAACTTCAAATATTAGATTACTAAATTCGTTTAAAATGTGAGTATAAAAACTTGTGCTTGAGACATTTGTTGAAACAATGCAAAATTGTTCAATAGTTAGTAGTACAGTACTGAAAAGATTTTTAGAACTTATTCAACTAAATATGGTCATGTAGATATTTCTTTGTTTAAAGTTTTATAAAAAGCTGATGAAAAATGTTTCAAATTATATTTATTCCATCTGTTGCGAATGTAGGCGATTTAATTCTGTTCACATATAACAAACAACTCATACGATATCTTGTTTAAAAATTTAATTGTATAATTATCATGAATTTGCAGATCTAGTTTTTATTAAAACCCAATATAATGAATTCACAATTTATACTAATAAGATGTTTTTTCCTATAGAATAGCTTCTGTTAAATGTATGCACCTCCAATTTCGTTCTGAATTTTCCCTGTCTAGCTTATTGATCCGCCAACTTCAACATTGTAGAGTAATTTTTAAGCAATTTAACATTTTCTGTAGACAACTTATGCGATTATTTTTACATGTTTTATCGTATGCCGAAAATCGGGTTGATAAAGTAATTAGAGGATATTGATTAGTTAGTCGTTGAATAACAAAGTGTAATTGTTAAAAGTATACGAATTGTTAAAGAATGTAAGATTTAAAGAATACGATGCTGCTGTATATGAACTCAAAGATTATATGTCAATTTTCCATGAGTACCTTTCATTCTCAATGAGGGATACGTACAGGACAAGCAGGGTTAACAAAGTTAAACAGAAGGGCAATTATGATTAAAATGCACTTCATGCGTGTAATGCTAACACTTCAAAATGAAAATACAAATATATTTCTTTTTAAATGTTAGTTCTAAAGATTGTAATCCTCAGCCACCAATAACAGCAAATTGATCTTGACAAATTGACAAGAACCAAATAGCAATGACCACAAAATCTTAATAAAAAAAACACAAATCGAGGAGGTATTAGGCTACGGATAAATACCTATGTTATCACAACTTCGAAAACAGTACTTGGTAGGAGGTTTTTCCCAGAGTTTAATAACTATAATTCATGCTGGATGTTTGTTTTTCTATATTTTGTCCACCGTTAAACTTAGCAGTGTAGTTACTTTTATTTAATACTTAGTAATGAAACAAAAAAATTCCGCCATGTCGTAAATACAATTTTTAAATATATTTTGCTACGATAACTCTTATATTTAAAGAATTGTATCCACCTTAAAAATTTCACTAAAGTACTATAATAAAAATCACACTAGTGTTTAAAAAGTGCGCTACTGAACAAGACATGACACATCAATACAATATCCTATCTTTCTATTCCTATATTAAAGTAGTTTTGCAATTGACCAAGTTTAACGTCGACTGCTATATAAGGGGTAATGATAATTAGACATATTTATTTAAAACCCGCTACTTACGGATCCATTTTCTATCAAATTATAGGATTAGTCACATTACATGTAACTAAGATACGTATTGTGGATTAGTAATTCAAAAAAATGTCGAAAACTTGGAATCAATAATGTATTATGGACTTAAAATTTGCGTACTGTATTTTACACTATGATGATTTTAGTCTTCTTTTTAAAACAAAAATAAAGCATTGTTACTATATGATACAAATATACGATTTATATAACGTTTTACGTAGTGAGTTATTGAAAGTTGTTTCGGACAGTAACGACAATAACGAATACGAAATATTCAACAGCTGATGCGCCGTGTATATGTGATGGTTTTAAATATTTCATTGAGAAATTCTAGTTGATACATATATGATATGTGTGGAATCAAACCTAAATATTGTTCCGTAGGTTATTAAAAATATTATTATAAACACTTGTACAAAACTAAGCTGACAAGATGTATTACGGATGAATAGAAAATAGTCAAACCAGGAAGTAGCATACAAATTGTACTTGTTAATATTTCTGATATGCTGTGTTATAAACACATGTGCATGAAAAGTAAACATAGATAGTATTCTAGATGAATAAATCTATCCCCATGCGAAGCGGTATAACAGTTAACACTAAAGGTTACATAATGAAGGCTTGTATTTAAACGGTAAATTGTGTGTTGAGTGCAGTAACAAGCAAACGTAAAAAGTGGTCCTTGTAGGAGTGCACCCGTGGAATATACTTCACCTTTTAAACTGAAACATATTATTATGGGTTTCAATTTGAGACAGCGAGGTTTACACTACAGTATGTTGAAGATTACTGTCTTTTGCTGAAGATGTACCAAGCCTATCATGCCGATTATGATGTAAAATGCTTTGGGGAAAAGCTTCATACAATATTTACGTAAAATGTGTGTTTTTGCATAGGTTTCAGTGTACCTAACCTCAATCTCCTTCCTTTATATATATCCTCAGTATAATATGTCAGGTATATAAATGGACTTTAAAAAATTTTTGAGTAAAAATATCAGATCAAAAATAAGTTAGAAGACCATAACATAACTGAAAAAAATTTTGGGTTGTAATTTAAACATGGGAACAAATAAGAGTTAATTTTGAATGGTCTATTAGTGAACTCCCTTTAAATTTTTAAATAGGAAATAATGGTTTTATTGCCCTTTAATGGCGATCACCAATAATTTACAGAGAAAGGTTGTTAATGTCTAGTTCTTTTTTAAACAACACGTCTTTGCAAGCCTTTACTATTATTGGAATGAATATCACATAAAATTTACTACAATTTTTATGATGCATACTATTATTTACAGTATAATTAGTGGATGAAATGAAATATATTTTAGTCTTTTGTTTTATTAACAAAAAAAATTCCCAATTGTGTATTAGAACCCAAAAAACCCTTAGAAACACTGTATGTGATGAGTGATATTTAGCCACCAAATGAAAGAGCCGTTTATTTTGAAACATTCATTCACAGTTTTTGTGACCATAATATTGCGGCACTTGGACCTCAAATGTTTAAGCTGCGGTGTAGCTGTAATCGCTCTAAGTCCTCTGAAGAGCTAACAAGCTACAAAAAACCCATAGATATTTGAAAAATGCTGCATCATCAAGCTGTTCAAGTAGTTCTCAATCATAGTGGTGTGTGGTATGCGTTTAGTAGTTATTTTCTACACACTCGTGTTTTTTTCAGATATTCATCTATGGCCAATGAAGTATTCCAAATTTTAAAAGAGTACGTTGTATTGTTTTGCCCTCAACTTCTTCTGGTGACTGTTGACATTGCATTTCACTTTAAATTTTAACATCGACTATATGTGCGGGAATTTAAATTTTATATGGTTTTCCCTGTAAGCCCTTTATCACTACCAGCAATTTAAATTTCAACTTCCTTCAAATTGTTGTATGCCTTTTGAATATTCGTCCTAAAGCTATTCAGGCGAACATGAGATAAGACACTACTGGCCTGATACTGAGTAACACAAAAATTTTCCCAATTTTATGTCTTTACGCTACGCACAAGATAAGTTCTGAAGAGTTGCAACTAGGGATAGTTAATACATTATTGTAGATTTTTACTTTTTTAAAATAGATAATTATATATAATAAAATTTGGAGAAGAATCAGTCGGAGACTTGCCCCAAATTTTTCTCGTATGTGACAAGGAAGATGGGCCCTGGCTCAATTTGTGCCTTAAATGTAACCATGTTGGTAAAGAAAAATGGAAGACAGAGAATTAAATAAAATTAGTAAAAAGAATTATATGAAATGGGTTTGTACAAAAAATACTAAAGAAGATAGGACAAAAACCTTGCACTTTCTGGTGACGCTTTACCTTCTGCATGTAGAACTAGCTGGGTTTACAATCAATTTTGCCACGCTTTTACCCTTTCTAAACACCTCCGGGGACAACATGGCCGTGTTATTTTTAAAGCCACATTCCCTCAACAGTTCTTTAACAATAAGTGCTAGCCACTGAAAGATATTCAATTTTATGATTTATTTTAGATTTAGATTTTAAAGAGCCATTAATTTAGAACTATTAAGTATGCTGAGAGGTAAGCACTTGTTGTAACTTGTTTGTGAAAATAACCTAGAAATTGTTTCAAAAAAAAGGCCCTGTGAGAGTGACAAGTTTATAGGAAAGGCAGGCAGCGAACAGAGAAGAATTCGAATCTGATTTCAGGACTGTTCGGCATGATGCCTAAATTAAAAAATAGTATGTTCATGGTGTCCCTGTTTGTTCAAAATTAAATCGCCAGCAAAATTCATCATTTTAATATTATTATTGGAACGTCAAGACATGATTATTTATTTAGTAAAGATTCTAATTTTCGAGCCAAATCAAGTATATTATTTTATTCATATATTTTAATGATCATAAAAAAATTTTAAAACGTAAGAAAGGATAATATTTTGTCGTTTCTAAGCCTAAAGGGTCTAAAATTTTTTAATATTGTTAAAATAGATTGTGGAATTTTAGATAGTAAAAGTATCCGTGTGTTTTTTTTCATTTAAATAATGTTCTACTATTTGCCGTAAGTTAACTGCTGAAGAACTAGAACTGATAATGACATCTAGGTGGACATCTAAATGTGTACTTTTGACAGGACAATTGTGAGAAAAAAAATTTTAAATAATTTGGTGTGAAGCTAAGAAAGAACTGATCCCCAATATGTCTTTATATGTCCATTTCGGTCCAATCAGACGTACTGGCAGCACCACAGTAATCTCTTTTTTTTCTTTTTCCTCCTTACTATTCCCTTTCTTTTTTAGACCTGTTATTAGGACTTTCATTTCCCTTCAATTTTAATGGATTACCAACTTTTCGCCGTATTTCATGTTTGGCCGAGAGAGGTTAGTTGCTGTTTTGGATACGTTTAGTTCTCTCAATCAGTTCTAAAAACGTTCTCTACAGTCTTAATAAAATGAACTTCATAATTGTTGTGTCTTATTTTACAATAATTAACTAATAATATTTATATTAAAAATATTTTTTTAAATAATGGTGATAACCAAAGTAGCCAAGAAACTATTGATAGGAGAAGAAATTATACCCAAATTTTAAAAATTATAGTAACTTAGCCCAATAAGGGGGAAACTCGTAGAATTTTAGAAAATCTATTTAATGAATTAGGAAATAAAATTTTAAAAATAATGAAAATTTTTATAATTTAATATTTTTTTTAATAATTAAATTTGATTACAATAAACATGCACAATATTTTAACCCTTAGGTTATCAAAATTTAGGCATGAACCCTTTTGTTAAAATGTATATTTCGAATAGCATAGTATCAAAAATTACAAAATTTAAATCAACTATTTATCTTAATACGTCTCTATACATAAATAAATATGAGCATTGTATTGTAATTTAGCTAACAACATAACGGAGCCAAAATATAAAACAATATCAATGAAAATAGATATCCCTACTCTTGGTAGGACCCAAAACCTCTGTTAAACGGAGCTCGGTCTCAGTGAGGGAAAACTTTCCAAATTATGGATCTCAGACACTTCATTAAAAATTCTACCCACAATGATTGGTTACTGTACTACTCCACTTTTTTAAAAACCAATAAAACGGAAAAACTCTCTGTCCACTCGAGGAGCACTATATTGAAGTTTTAGGTATATAGTAAGTATATCTTACTATTGGGAATTTGCATAAACTGATTTAATAGTCGCGTTAGTTAAATTCTATAATCCACCATTCGTGATTACTTATAACCTCTTGAACAGAATAGCCAATCACTAGGACTACCTCAGCCTTATACTCACAGCCAATTATGACATCTTTTAATGGCCCTTTTAGTGCTTACATGTTCAATGACGAATATTTAAGTTCAGCTTCTATATACTCTTGAACAACATCAAGATCGATGAAAAATAAGTATTGCGCGACCAACTCAATTATGCACTTGAGCTTCAAATCTTTGTTAACTGCTATTAATACCGATGACAGAATTTCATCCTTTTTATGATTAGATGTTAGAAGCATGTGTACATTGAAGTCAGTAAACGCGCTATCTATCAACACTTCTACACTTTTCTGCAACGTCTGGTATCACAAATTAAATAGTAAAATTCTGTTTGTCGTTGAATAAAAATACTTTTTATTAGAAAGTGAAGAATAATTTTGCTATTAGATAGTTTATTCTTATACTCAAATTCTGTGAAAATTATAAATAAACAGTTTAAAAAGCGTATAATCTATGCTGAAAAAACAATTTAAAAACAATACAGTTTTACGTGTAGAATGTGTTTATTGAGGAATGACTACAATGATTCTGTAAATAAGCAGCATGGCACAATTCACTATAATTTGATTGCCCTAATCTAAGTATTTCATTGCAATCAGTGCACTCACATTGTGCAATCTAATTGAAACAATGAGAATGTTCAAAATTTACCTCAATATTTTATATTTTGTAAAGCTAGGACGTCCTCCTCAGATTCTTTAAACGAGTGTAATTGTTAGTCTTGTGCTTACTTCTGTTCGTCGACTTGGTTTCAAAACTCTCCAGACTAACATGCGCTCTTAGATTCCAGGATCAAGACCGTGGCTTAGTCAGATGTCTGACGCTGCTGCTTGGGATAGAGGATGAACTGGAGCCAAACTCAACATTTATATATAAATCAATCGTTCCCACACTCGTTGAGCTTACCTTGTCTTTATTTGGGTCCGGCGGCTGGGTCGGTATTATAAAACTAATAATGTGTATAACATGTCTCACAGCTACGCCTACCCCAAAAAAGGATATTCATTAATTATATCATCCTCTGGAAAGGCCCACTTTTAAAGTTAAAGCCATAAGTTGTTAATATAGTTTAAAGTAATCAATGCCTGATTAAGTAAATAAAATATTTCCATGAATTTTTTTTTTTTTTTTTTTTATACCAACGGTATATCAGGCCCTTTTAATAAATAGTATGGATTTTATAAAGATACATAGAGATATTATTTGAGGCCACACAGTAAAACAACATGAATTATACAAAAAAAAATTTAAACAGATCACCTGTTGAACATAAAGTAAATATAAATAAAATACAAAATTATTACGTCATATCCTATTTAAATATCACTCTCACTTCTTTGATACTATACATGATTGTTACTGAAATACTAAAGCCCAAAAATTTACTTGCTCCAATAAATCTATCAGTATTTATCACACTAATGCATAACATCATGAGTTATCATTTTTTGTAAATCATCAATCTGTCAATTGTTTTCAGATCCTAGTAGACTATCTCTGTTTATATCATTCATTTTCCCAAGCAATCGCTTTCAGAACTCAAATATTTAAAATTTAGTAAAAAGGCGATTTAACACTACGGAAGAGCGAGCTTCAAGTTGGTTTCGGATTCAGCTGTTTGTTTAATGGCTTCATGAGTACCTTGTTTACGCTGACAACGCAATAATTATATCTTTCTGGACTTTTCTCGTCGATGAACATAACTTTTTTATGTAATCTATATATAAGCTTCTTGCAAAACTGACATCCACCAGAGCTAAAAAATGTTGTCATGCAAAAACACATGTAAAACTCTGGGGCCAATGTTATATTATACTTACGAGATTTCGGCTGGCTACAAATTACTGCTAGTAAAACTATATATTCTCTTAATATTTATAAATTTTTTAAAATTTAACAATATTGAAAAGATGAGAAACTGTTTTCAAGTAAAAAATATGCTAGTTAAGCCAAATGTAAATGTACCTGTATTTATGGTGTACTTTTTTAAAAATTTAGCTATTTAGACTTTTACATCCAAGCAATGAATGAAGCCAGTTCAAACTATTACTACGCTCATGTCTGGGCCATAACTTAAAAAATTACATATGCGAAGCTTAGTGTTATAGTGCGAAATTACTACACAAAGATTAATAAAATTCCCTTAAGTAAATCTTATGCCTTTTAGAACGAAATTTTACTGCTAATTTGATGTGAGTAACTAAAATGTATACAATATAATGACATAGAAAAATATATTGTATGTCGCTCCTTTTGGGCTTTGAGCCATCGTCTTTTTGCATATAGAAGTAAAACTAAAAATTTGGAGCATTTTTTAAAAATTTAAGATGGAATATTTACTTTTCGAAATTAAAAACAGTACCATTGTTTTTAAGTCGAGAAATGGCCAGGAAAATGACACCCGAACTGAGGCAAGCTTTGTCAAACAGAAGCACTCCGTCTGCACGCCACTCACGTCAACTATCCTACGGCCCCGAGGGGCCACGGAAATGAGATTATGTTCGTAACATTGTAAAGGATACTGGATTGAGGTTATTTAAGAGGCGCCCTATGCTGAGCACGGTTACTCATTTACGTAATTCATTCTAAAGAAGAAATATGCCGCCCCTCCCTGTACCGAGAGTGATCCTAAGTAAAATAATATTGTTAAAATCCAAACATGATAATAATTTTAACTGAGTTTTGGTTTACAGTCTGACTGGTATTTCAAGAGTGTGAAACTAGTGTACAGTAATTTCTGACGCTTATTATGTTGACAGCGGGAAACAAGTTGTTAGTCATGACATTTCCCACGCTAACCGATATGCATTCAAAATCATAAGGAAATCTGTGCTATTTTCATTCAAGTTGGCCATTCAGTGGATAAGGGTAATAGATTCAAATTTTAGATATGAATAAAAACTAATTTATAGTTTCTAATATATATTATTTTTAAAAATAGCTTTCTTGTTTCTAAACTTAAGTTCTATTGATATATAATGCCATTTGTAAATCCTATCATAAGAATAATCGTTATGAACACTACCTCTTTATATGTACTGAAACTGCAAACTGCTAACAATCCGACCGGACACTTCTATAAATACTGTGTTCCTACTCATCAACCACTTGCATTATCGAACCATATAATTAGTAATAATTATTGCACTGAGGCGTTCTTAGTTTCTAACATGTTCTGACGATATAAAAATACTTCTTCTACTCCACGGAAAACTATAAACGAAAACTCTATAAGCTACCAACCACCAAAAATCATAAACCGATTTTTAAAACATGTTACCGATTTAAGAATCTGCCAATTCAATGGTTACTGAATCCCTACCAAATGTCTGTTAATTTATTAATTTATAAAATTAAAATACTCGTAGAAAATAGAGGTGGGGCAAATACCCCCCCCAAAAAAGTATTATTTATTATTAGGGGAAATTTTGGGGCAAACGATGTGACCTCCCTTAATTTAGTTTATTTTATAATTGCTGCAATAAGTTATATTTATGTATACGTTCTTTGCATTAAACATTTTTGTTTAGTACTTCAGAGAAGCATCTGCAAACAGTGAATTACAAGATTATCACGTGATTATAATATTACGATCACTTTTTCACACTAATTTTAGAAGTAGACAAGTACAAGCATGGAAATTTTAAGCTTTTTCAAGTTCTTGTATTTATATTCTAATTATTTTTTTTGGTCCTTGTGTATTTCGTTTATTATATGCGGTTTTGATCGCTACTAAATACTTTAACAATAAAAAAACCGCTGCTTATCTTATATACAATTTATGTTATGCTTTTTCATGTCTCGCTATCTATATAGTATGAGCTTGTTAGCATAATAAGAACCTTCTATAACAGCGTAAAACACTGTTTATCTATGTAAATACGTTTCCTGCTCAGTTACACAAGGAGCCACGCTCTAACGTTATTTTCGTTTTTATATTTGAATTTTATTGTACCGTAGATGTCGAGGTGTTTGTATGGCAATATAATAATCGATTCGGCGTACATTTGATTCAAACAAGCATAGATAGAGTTTCCCCAAATTCAGGCCATATGGACACATACTATTGTAACATTAAAAGACCCCAAAACTTGCGGTTGGCACAATTATTAAAACACAATCTCACTGCTTATAATCCTTTCCCCGCTTACCTCTTTGGTCCCACCACCTACGTCTGTCGAAATTCACTCGCTTTACGCTGACAAATATCAAATTGAAAACAAGCTAGACAATTGTTACCGTTCGCTAAAAGTTGAATTTAGCCACCATATGTGAATGACTGCCGTAAAGGATATTGCTTGATGAGGATTATAAAGAGCCCAAAAGCTCTCTCGTTGAGCGGACTCGATGACGACCAAATGGATCCAATATCGTGTGTGACGTCTGGAACACGACACTGAAACATCCAATACTTATGAAGCTAACTTGATCTAACATCCTGGGGATGTCAAGTTTTCATGCCACTCAAGTTGTCATGGAGTTGGGATCACCTTTTGATGCATATTCTGACAATAATATAAATCCATAGTCATTATGTTTTTAGAACATATTTTATTATAATACCAAGTATGTTGACAGATATCATTGACGAAAAAAGAGGCAAGGTAAGCCTTTATTTAATGCATTTACATGGGATACAAGATGTACGACTGGTATGCATGATACTTATCATATCAAATTAATCAAATTTTACTAATCTAGTTAAGAGTACATATTTTGTATGGTCTTCACGCGAGAAGAGTGTCTATCCTAATTAGAATTGACGTTTTTAAAAATTGATTCCTTTGATAACTGCTGGATTATTTTTGGTGTTTTATCTTTAATCAAATAATTAGTCTCGTAGTTATAAAGAAAATTAAATTTTAAAAATATTATTATCCTAAGTTTAAAAAATAAAGACTTTGTTTTTCTTGATGCAAAGCATTTACACACTGTGTTTCTACCTACGTACAGTAAAAATTTAGTGATAAAATTTGTTTTTACATTAAATGCCACAATTTTTTAGAATACTGAGAAGTTTAATAACGCACACCCTTATAAAAGGCATTTTTTCCCGCTTAAGAGTATGTGTCCCAGCCTAATGTGATTTTGACAATCTAGTAAAATTTAAATTCAATAAAAACCCCAAGATCTTTCTCATTTATATAACTCACTAATTATAATCAATTATTTTTTTTTAAAAATCTCGTTTTACCATGATATCAATAATTTAAGTTGGAGTTAGATAAAGATTTTTAATATAATACAACCCCTTTGTGAAAAGTATTTAAAATAGAGGAGAGTACGCCCTCTGCTTGTTAAAAATTTTTGAACGCCCTTCATTATCTTCGTCTTAAAATAATTAACCCATTGATTTTAAATTAATCTGGATTTCACAAATTCCCAAAGTGTTTCTAAGGCTCTATACCCGGGCCAGTGAATATCCCGTGTAAAAATTTAAGATTTTCCTGTTTAAGTCACCTGGTTTAAAATCGGAATAATGTATTTGTGGTTGTTAAAGAATAGCCCAATAGAGGGAAGATAACTAAAGACTGGGAAATCTGTGTCTGAAGTCACACCACAAACACAATTCACTTATGTTTAGTCAATGATTTAACTATATCATTAAAAGCAAACCAAAAAAAAGGAGAAAATACTCATGTATTGTCCCAATAACGAAAATTCAGGCCTGCCAGAGTTACAAAACAAAGTGGGGTGGGGGTACATTTGGTGTTATTCCCAAAGTAGACAAAGAAAAATCATTGCCCCAAATGCCACTATATCGGGCGAAAGACCATGCAAATTACCAAGTATTACGTAATCTCTTTATAAATTATATAATGCGAAATTGAATCATTTCAACTATGGTTATACGTTTGTACCTAGAATTTGGTCTAATTGTGCATATAGTGAGTGAAATGTTAAACAAATTGAAAAAATGTTGCCCAAATTTATGTCCTCTCACTTAGTACTCTGTTAATGGAAAATGATATCAATATTTAGGGAAAATTCTATTAAGCAGGACAACAACATATTTGAGGGTTTAAGTAAAATGCCATTTATATAAATACAAACGTTAATGTGTAACAAAATGAAATCGCTGATATTGCCCATCTTTAATTTAAAAATCTGACATCGTGGCGCATATAGATAAATTTCAATCTTCCCAATCTTACAATGTATGGACGTATAAATTTATTAAGGTTATCATCTTGATTTCATCATCAGAGACCTCAAACAACACCTACAATCTAAATTCTTTATGAATTTGATAGAGTTGCGGGGAAATCACTATGTAATTAAAAGGGCCTAATAGGAGTTGCTTTAGTTCATGGGATGGAGCAAATAATACACTTTTTTAATCCAATATTTTTTAAATAAATGTCTTACTCTCTGAAGACTATAAGCGTATGTTGGTAGGACAACGAAAAACAGCTGCCTACATTCGTATACCAAACATATAGAACAGCCACCTATTAGAGTTTATAAGTTACTAAAACATTTATGCAAATATCTGTTTTTATACTGCACCTTAGTAAGAATACAAAAGATTCTCATATCTGAGATATTAATTATCGATAATTTGTTGCCTATTCAGTTCCTTTTCAACGATCCGATACTAATATTGTAATTATCAAACGCAGAATAAAGATTTACGCGAGTTTAGCTGATATTTATTTGTAGGGCGGTAATTAGTATCTGTAAAATTACTGTAAATTACTGACGTATAAGAAGTCGGTTTAAATTTAAATTTTCGACTTCGAATAATTCAAAATTAAAAGGTACTAATCCAAGCACATGAAATTAATTAATAGGGAAAATTCATCGATAAAATTCCCAAATTTATTGACTTCGATTTTCGTTTCGAATTGGCAAATTTTCCTATCATTCTTTTGTATTATCACGCGCTCAAATATTAGTGGTTCCGTCTCTTGCAATAAATGAGCCTCTTTGCATTCTATTAAAAATTATTTATGTAAATAGATGGTGTGACACAATATATATCTCATTTCCAAGATTCCATATTGCTTGTACGATACGTTATTTTGGGAAAACATTAAAGATGTTAACATTCGTGGCACCATTTTGTATCACAGTTCTAAATATAACAATGTGAGGTTAACCAATAGTATAGATACACATCTGTTTTAGTTTGATGCATGGATAAGATCCATGGTGATGGGATGCCTGAACTCGAGACACAAATTTCTAGGAAATAGCAGTGAAAATTTTTCGTCACTGTACCCAAAAATTTGCCCGTTTTTTCCCCAAAATAGGACTTTGAGGAGCGGCTATAAAACTGGGTTTTAAATGATAAAGGAACTTTAAAGTGAAACTCCACTTTAAAAAGTATTGAATCAACAGAAGAATAACAGTGGAAAATTTATAAACACTTACTATAACCTCAACCCTTAGTATCACACAAACAGCTGTAATCTCAAAGATATCACAGAAAAACAAGTCTTTAAGGGCTTTGTTAATTCCAACCAGACTACTGATCATGATACTGGACTTCTTGTAAAAACAGGTAAGATAGAGTGGGCCTACCTGCAGCAGGTAATAACTGAATGAAAAGGGGTTGTTAGTTTGTAAGGAAATGCTAGTTGGTATTTTAAAGTGTATTTCATTCTCATGAATGTGCGATGGAGACTATTCAGGTTTTAGCACTCAATTATTGGTCTTTTATATAATCACCCTGTTCAGCTGACATTTTGTAAATTGAACCAGTTGCAATTTACTACGCCCAATACGTATTATAAAACTTTTCGTGATGTTGGCAGCAAAACTGATCAAACATCTGATGTAGGTTATGCTTGGACTGTGGGGCATAAATGCAAATTCCAATATTTTATAGTTTTTTTTTAATAAATTAAATCTAGTTTTGGAAAGGTATCGGAGATGTCTTGTGTTAATTTGATTTATGGCCGCAGTGGCATTTAATTATAAATTAGATATGGTCTAATAAGACGGTTGACGATATTCAACAAGGGAACAATAAACTAGTTACGATGAACTCCTGATGAAGCGTAACGGAAGAATGAGTTAACGCATTGACGCGGACGTATGTGACTGTGACATGTGTGACGCTACTGACTGCGCCCCTTTTATATTTGACACTAAAATTTAAAACCGAGACTACGTCTCCTTAACGCCCTCAACAGCCATATATGTAAAAGAACTTCAAATTTGTCTAGGGCCTAATTTATTAAGTATTTTTATTGAACACAGACGGATTAAGATAAGATAAAAATACACAACATTGCGACACCTTTGGGAACCTACTTGACCTCAACATCAATCACCTTTAGCCAGGAGTGAACCAAAGACAAACCGATGCACTAAGTTTCATGTCGTCTACTCGCTCCTTTATATTAAGTATTTATCGCCCCAACATTGCTTGGGAATGGAAAACGGTCCCTACGATCTTCAATAAGGTCTGTTGCGCTCCTTCAACCAAGGTATAGAAAGACAAGTTGGTATGATGAATTTTTTTTAATAATGGTCTAATACTACAACAACCCAATACCTGGCAATTATTTTTTTTAAGTTCTCATGCATAACTTACGACTCTAGACATGGTGATTAACAACTCCAACAACAAAACATACGTGATGCATCTGAATTTTAACTAATCATATTAAATAATTTAAATTTATTATTCGGTAAAATTATAATTATAGTATGTTTAGTAAATAATACGCTATTTACGAGTTTTAGTTTGAGTTTATTAATACAAGTTATTAACTTCATTCGTTTAAGCTCTGAGAATTATATTAATTCAAAATTTAAAACCCATTCATAGTATTCTATAAGCTATAGATTTCGATTAACCTATCTCAAATGTTTTCCCGGATTGGCAAAAGAATGCGTTAAGTATTATCTGTATTTCTCACAAATTACAGGATTTATTTGAATGTTTATTACTACGTGACAACTCACACTCCCTATAACAATTTAAAGGCATTCGATTTCAGTGATATCTTACAATACCTGCACTACAGTTTATTAGACTTGAGTTTCAGTTAGTTAGAAACTCAATTTATAATAAGTATTGAAAGATAATGTATCTTAGTCTGAAAAACTTTTTAAAGATAAAAAAATAACAAGAGCGTTTCAAAACTGGTGACTATTAATCGTTTATAATTTGCTCCGACGGGCCGACGCATAATACTGCGTCACTGCGTTTCTCATATACGATAAATATCCCCACTCACTAGATCCCATTAACTCATTCTTTAATCTATTGCACCCGAATTATTTTTATAAATGTGAATAGCTTCATACGTACAGTGGAACAAACAACAAAAAAGAAGAATGTCGACTTCTTTTATCTAGACGTCTGCAATTATCAACTGCGAGCATGTTTAACTATTAAAAGTATATATTTTGGATTCGCATTTGTGTTACTATGTCAAAAGCAGAAAACCCCTTTTTATACCCTCTCCTTTCTTATGCGATTGGCATGTGCCACAATTTATGTATCGTAAACAAATGAGAAATCCAATATATTTCTTTTTAATGTCAAAAAAAAAAGTTCTATAACAGAAAATTGTAAAAATCATATAACGCGGTGAAATTCATACATATGAATAATGTATTAAAATTGCACTAGCAATTTTATTTTATTAAACGTATACTGAAACTTATTAAACGACATTTCTTTAGAAACACAACTTACGATATTATGGAGTAGTTGCCTTTACCATTGCTGTGGATACTATTACCCCGGACTCTACTCTGTGTATGCTAAGATGCACATTTTTTAGAAATAACGTTGTAATTTACATTTGACATCAATACATCTTAATTCATTCCTTTTGGTTCTTAAACTTTAATTAATTTTTCAAAAGAATCTATTGTTTTTCTTACTCAGTCTTTAAAAGTGACATTGGGGTTTTTTCGTAAAGAAAAAAGGACATCCTTCTAAAAATAAAAAGTTTAAATTCTTTTATCTTTCTTCATTTACACCCTTTGTGTGTGAAAATAGTTCGTTCTGTAATCGTTGATGACATGGCAAATGACCTGTGCACATTGTCTAAGTTGAATATTATATTTTGACTTCAATCCAAGCCACACTTTGGATACAAATTTAAACCATCACAGGGACCTAACGTGAGGCTGTTCGAAAGTGGCCTGTAAGCTCTTTACCCCGCCTTTATCACGATGTCCCATACCGTTCATGGGATTACAATAATGTGCTAAATCGAAAACTATATTTGTAGGTACGACACATGTGGTGTCGGGATTATTTAACACCAAATTCTGCGGCCCAGACCCACATATACACTTAAAATGACCGGGTTGCAATAGGTTTCCATGGTAATAAAGTGGCGAGGTTCATGGCTTTTAAGTCTTCATCCAATGATCAGTGGCAGGTGAAGGTTAAGTGTACTACACTAGAACCAGAGCCCTAACCTTCACTATCGAAACAATTGCCGAAGGAAGAAGCATAGGATTAACCCATTTCCACTTACAAGTACTGTGAATGACACTTGTATTGTTTGATAGAGTGTCGGCTAGTCAACGTTTAGGTGCAGTTACTTTTACCTTGGTGCTTATTACTGATGGAATATTATTATTTGTACTAGCTCTAACTCTTCATCCGCTAATCTTGGCAACATTTTCCCCTTCACACCTCAGCACAAAAAAGTACTACATTAACAGGAACGCAAAAGCAAATTCCTGGAAGAATAATAGGCAGGCAGGTGGTGACGCTGTAAAGCAGACAATACGCAAGAAAAGCCGCCTAGTACTAGTTACGTCCTTCGATGAGTTTCAAAAGGTACGTGTTTTAACAGAACCTACATATGTGCTCGCTCTTTTCACTTGATCCATTACACTTTACATAAGGCCGTATTTATGTGTAACGTTTTAGATGTATATATACGTTGTTTTATTCATTTTATTTACAATGTTAATGCACCTATGAAGACAGTAATTTTTACCGGAAACATACTGCCATGTATTAATAAACAACATATACACTATTTATTCTAACATTATATATATATGTGTGTAATGAAACAAATTTATGTCAATCGATATTTTCTAAATTACTACATTAGTGATAATGAATAAAGCCCTTTGAGAGGTATTCTTCAGTCTATAATGACACTTTTCAGTGACATTATGGGTTCATGCCTACAGTTCACTTTCGATTTTGATAACCGTTCTATTTATAAGGGAATGTTACTCCATCGTTTTAGACCTTATTCATTTTGCTTGCCCTATTTGATACAATGATGGATGCCGGATGAACAGAGACATCAGGGAGAATGAATGTGTCTATGAATTTCTATCAAATTATTCTTATACCTTTTCCTTTCCAACAAAAGTCTTAGTATGAGAGCCCAATGGCCGTGATGCGTCTTGTATTTCATCTTTTTACTCTGAATATATGCATTATCAGACGATGACGTTCAAATCATGCTAGTTACCTGTTATTGTTCTGATCGTAGATACCCGTTCAATACATTATACCTTTAATGATTCTTCTCCTTATTCTTTTTGAAAATATTTCCTCGCACAAGCCAAAATTTGGATAACTAGGGATGCGGCTTATGATAAAGGCAGATAAGGGGTCGGGCCACTCTTCTAAAAATATCCCTTCGCTAATATGGAGTCATCTACAACGTTCAGATTATTTATTATATTTGCTCACTAAAAAAACCGCTTAGAGGTTTGAACTTTTTATCACCCGAACGGAACTTTAGGTGGTATATTTGAAAATTCTATACATACCATCATTTTGCCATCGTTTATCTTATCCCATTTGTGTTGCGTTTTGAAAGGTGTTGTGTTTATGCAGTTCCATCTCTCCTAATTTCATTCTCTTAACTAGGACTTACTATTATAAACCCCAAGCCAAACTATTATCCATTATTGTAACAAGTCATGATCCCTATATATTTAACTAATTATCTTAATTTTTTATCGATACTTTTGTCAATACATAATACCAAAACTGAGGGAAAATATTCTTCTTTTATAACAATATGATTTTTTGTTTTTATCTTTCTTATTTATTTTGTAATCTTAGGTTTATTTTATTCCTAAATATCTGCAGTCTCAGTGTATCCACGCCATGATATTCATTTTCCCTCACACAACTTCAAACTAGATTTTAAAAATATTAAAATTTAAACATTTAAATCTCTGAAAAATAGTGAAAAATAAACAAATTTATAGTATGATTTTTTAATAATCAATACGCTATATTTAGAGTACTAAAACAAAATTGGGGTACTAGTTTTCGAATTTCCGTTAATAATACGTAACTAGTTAGGTGTAAATTTAAAGTTAAAATGCGTTAAATCACTCATATTTAACCTTATACAGAATATAAATTGAACATAAAATTCAACTCATAAACATTGCAATTTCTTGATTCCATACCATATATTATTTCTGGCAATCTTTATAAAAGAGACTGCGACCGGTTACGTAATTTTTTAAACCATTTCTAAAAGTAGTCTTGAATGATTATATCCTCAATGCTTTAGAGTTAATAATATCCATAAACAAAACAGAAGACCCCGACTGTGATAAGAAGATATGTTCATAGCCTTTTGTTCTTATGTTTACTGTAAAACCGATGATGAATAGTGTCTCCATTTGGGTATTTTAAGTGTTGAATCAATTGTATAGGTAAACTCGCAGCGACTTGACCCTGTGTACCCTGGAACCCAACAAAAACGCCTCTACATGGACAAGCAGATGGAAAGGAGATAGATCCGATGAGCTTATGACAAGGTTATTACTACAAAGGATGATCAGAACAATGACTGGGGAAGCATACATGTCTCTATTGAACGATCCTGCTAGCATTTGAACTAGGGTTTCGATGAGATGATTATCAAAGGGGGCAGGGCATTGTGACCGGTAGCTTGTTGAATGCATCACACTTTAGAATACCAAGTACCGGTAAGTTAAAACAGGATCTGTTTTTATAAAAGGCAACTAAAAATAATTGTTCAATGTAGTCAGACAAAATAGTCTTAATAAATATTAAACAACGTTTATACTGAGATTGCCGTTTTTTATATTGCTTTTTTTTACAAGGTTTATGAGTTTTGTACAAAACATTTCTTGTAAATTTAGGCATCCTTAGCACAATAAAAGATGAGTTCTTTAGAATCAAAGAATTTTTATATTGACATTTTATATCTGAGGCGATTTTGTACACTACATGTAAAAAAACTCTATGGTCTTCTAGTTGTCAAATAGTTTTCTGTTCTAAACAGGCTTCCCATTAGCGGAGTAGCACTTTTAACATTGTAAAGTGAGTGTAGCCTATACCAAATTATTATTGTTAGTGTCCCCTAATCTAATCACAATCAAAGCATACCTTAGGAGAGTATGACAATTAGTATAAATATTTGACTTTAGGAAGGATTTATATTGAATTTAAAATGACCTCTAGAATGAAATTTAAACCCTGTTGATAAAAATTTATCTATTGTTATTACATACTGAGTATTAAATATACAATATTTATAGATTCAACGGTGATTACCAGGTTTTCTTATTATTGTCAAAATTATACAGTATTTATATGACGGTGGTTGTTTGCTTTTAAACTAGCTGGAGTAAAGCAATTGAGAATATTTAAAAACAATATATGTATATTACAAGTTAGAAAATACGCCCCCAACAACGGGTATTCAGTAATGATGTATGCCATGTAAATTGATTCAAAAAATCTATCAGCTTATTATCATGTTCGAGATATCCCTGACAAACAGAAAAAAATCTTACAAAAAAACAGTTGTTGACTTCAAAATTAGATATCCCAAGAACTCGTTCATGTGGAAATTTAAATCGTTCATTTTAAAATCCTTCTCGACGTATATTGCTATATAATACATTCCAATCATTATTAATTAAAGTGCGTTTTCATATCAGTGTAGTTTAAATTTAATATAAGTATGCAAATACCATAGCAGTCACTATAAAAATAATGGTAATACTGTGTTAGGATAAGTTAAATTGTTATGAGTACATTTTTTTACATGTGACTGCTGTTTGATATTTGTTATTTGTCGGATTATGTTTGTATTATCAATTACATGAAAATTGGCATTATCAACTAAAACCCAAAGCATAATGAACAGTTATCGGAGGTTAAATCACCTCTTTATTCTGCCAATATTTAACTGTAGAAAAAGACCAAAGCAAAACAATTTCCTCTTTTTCCCCCTTTCCCTATTAACCTACTTTGGCCTGTTAACAGGGTGTTTCGCCAAATTCTCCTATACAGGTACAGATGCCACTTCTCAAAAATGGTACCCATATTTAGATGGTTTCTTCATTCTTTTTAAAATTTCCGGAGGGCTCTGAATAAATCCCTCGATTTAAATTGTTTATTGCCCCTAAAAAAACTTAGATATTCATCAAAGATTTAATAAAACTATCGATAAACCTATACTTATATTTATACTACGCATTTCTTTTGCTTACAAACACTATAGATATTTGGGATATTAATCCGCAAAGGTATTTATTATTAAAACATCAGCGTTATTATTTTAGAATAAAAAAATATATTTGTAATTTTAAAACAATACCTTTTGTACAATTGTGCTTGTTCTTCAAACTACATTTTCACCACAAATATCAATACTATTCATAACTTATCCAAAAGTTAAATTTACAAGTGAGTTGTGGTTCTCTATATAATTTACAAGCTTGTTTACTGCAGCTTTGCTTTGCCTTGTTTTGTAAAATTGTCCGATGTACATGGACACATTTCTGGCAGTTTATAGATGCAATTATATTTTTCCAATCGCCCCATGATGAGAAGTTAATTTGTTGTCCAAGATCAATAAAATCTGTCAAGAGTGTTATGACGTTTGAGGTTCAACTAGCAAATGCCTATTTTAAAGATAGAATTATACATCATAGCCTAGACGAGCGCCATACAAACAACATTTTTTAACAATATATTAATATACATGTCTTTAAACGTGTAATAAAGTATCTCGCAACTATGCACCAGTTTACTATATGTAGTCGCATTTGTAAACTATTTAAATCTTCTTTTTTTCAGAGCCGCCTGGGCGGCGTGGCGAAGTATAAATCTATGAGAATGAGCATATAAAACTTCTCTCTTGAGAAAAGATAGATAAACAAATTTTTATAATTGTCGCTCAGAATAGAGTCTGGATGGATGTTATACAAATTTTAATGTACAAACAAATCTTCTTTTATATAAAAAATATAAGCCTCCCTATTTCTTATTGGGAATTTTTATTTGTTTTGTGATTATTCTCCTTAGGGTATATACCCATCATACATAATTACACAAAGATGAGGAGAGAAATTATTTAAAAAACCTTTTTTTCGTGGTTGCATCCTTAAAACCCCTGTTTCTCTTTTTTGGGGGAAAGTTATTTAAAAAATTTGAAATGTTCCTACCAATTCCCAAATTTGTTTTCTTTTCCTTTTGGGTTTTGTTGTCCAATTAAAGACCAATTTTTTGTTTTTTTAATTTTTCTCTTTTTTGGGTGGGTGGGCCAAATTTAAAAACATTTTTTTTAAATTAGTAAAAAATATTTTCATTTTTTAAAAAAAAAAATAATTCTTTAAAAAAAGCCCCGAACACCCCCAAAAGCGCTAAGTGTTAAAAATTGAAATTTTTAAAACAATAAATTTTTAAACGTGCCCGGAAAATTAGAAAATCTAATTTTCCTTTTGGGGAAAAAATTTTAATTTTTTTGGGCCTTAAAAAATAAAATGAAATCCACCGCGCGGAAACCTTAATTTTTTTTTTTGTTTTTTTTTACCCTTTTTTTTCCTTAATTTTTAAACTTTTGCCATTAAACGATTTGGAAAGGCCTTTAAATAAATTCGAAAGGGGGTGCAAAATGTTTTCCCAAAAAATTAGGAGATTTTTTAAAAAATAAATATAATCACATACCCCAAAATTTAACCAAAAAATGAAAAAATTTGGTCTTTACCCCCTTTAAATTTGTATTTGAATTCCTGTTTCAATTAAAAGGGTTTGTGTTTTATGAAACCACTTTTAATAAAACTTCTTAAAATTTTTTTGAAGGGGTTTACCCCTTTCCTGTAATAATTTAGGTAAGAGTTTTTAGTTTTAAAAACTAGCAAGGATTGTCCTATTTTTAAAACCCCACCCAAAATTAATCCCCCGGGGAACATAGTGCCTGAAGGTTTTTTTCGCAAATTTGAAGCGTTGGATTTACTTCTTCATTTTTTCCTTTTCCAAATTTTTCTTAAAACCCCTCCCCAAAAAAGGGGAAACAATTTTCACACCCTATAAACCTTGTTAAATTTTAAAAAAAAACCCAAACCCCCAACAGCCCCCTTTTCCCCCCCCCCGGGGCCCCACACCTTTTTTTCCCAAAAAACCCCCCCTCTTGTTTCCCGGGGTTCCCCCCCTTTCCCCCTCCCTTTTTTTCCTTTTTTGTCAACCCCACCTACAACCCCCCCCCCTTATTTCCCCTTTCTTTTTCCTCCAAAATTTTTTTTTTATAATTTTTTATTTCCCTTTTTAATTTTTTTTTTTTTAAAAATTTTTTTTAAAAATTGTTATCCTTTTTTTTATAAAAATTTTAATTTTTTTTTTAATTTTTTAAAAACCCGCTTTAAAGAGGTTTTCCTTTAAAACCTTTATTTAAAATCCAATTGGACGAATTTCTTCCATTTAAATTCCCTTTTTTAACCACCTTTCTTTTTTTCCTCTTTTTTTTATTTTTTCTTTGGCTTTTGGTCAAACGTTTTAACCCAGGAAAAAAACCTTTGTTAAAGGCCTTTTCCAATTAAACGTTTGTTGGGGGCCAATTAATCGGTTCCCAAAAATTTTTAAAAAATTTGGAGACCCTTATTACAAAATAAATATGATTTCATAAAACCCCAAAAATTTTAAGATTGTAAATTCCACAAAAAGGGTTTATTTTAGGCCTTTTTCTCAAATTAACGAATATTAAAAATTTTCATTAGGGTTTTTTTTAGGCAGGGAAATCTTTTTTTGTAAATCTTTTTTAATTTTTTTTTCTTTGCCCTTAAATTTACATATTTGGAATTTGAAAATTTTAAAACTTCTTTTGAACCCTTAAATTTTTTGGGCCCAGTTTTGTTATTTTCACCAGACCTTTTCCCGGGGGGCCCCTTAGTTTTATAGGTTTTTTCCTTTTTAAAATTTTTGAAGAAAGGGGTTTCCCTATTGCTCCTTTTTCCTTTTTTCAACATCTTAAAAAAAATTAAAATTTTTATTTTTAAAAAAAATTTGTAAAGTAAATTTTATCCCCCACAACACAAAATAAATTTCCTCCAAGTTTTAAAAAAAAAACTTCAATTTTAAAATTTTCCCTTTTTTTTCCCTTCTTCAATTTGGGGCCCCAGTCCCCCCCTAAAGGGGAAAAAAACTTTTAATTTAAAATTGGGCCTAAATTAATATTTTCCTAACAAAACCCCTTTTCACCTTTGGGAGTTTTGCCCCCTGAAAAAAACCCTTTTTTAAAACCCCAATTTTCCCCCAAAAAAGGTTTTTGTTTTGGGGATCCAAAATTGATTTTTTTTTGTTTTAAAAAAGTTTTTCGGACCAAAAAAGGGGACAAGGGTCCCCGAATAAAAATTAAAACCCACTTGTACCCAAAAAAATTTGGGCCAAAAATTCCAAAATTTTTTTTTTCAAATTTTTTTTTTTATTTCCTTAGAAAATTTTTGCAAATTTTTACAATTTTTTTTAAAAAAACACTCAGCCTAACCTTTTTTTTGAGGGTGGTGAAAGACCCTTTTAAACCCAATAAAGCCTCGTTTCCAGGTTCCGTTTAAAAATGCCCGCCTTATTTTAAACAACAATTTAGGTTTGGGAAAACTTTATTTGTGGGCCGTTAATGAAAACATTCAAAATGATTTTTTTTTACAAAACCAGAAAGGGAATTTTTTATTATTTTTTCTTTTTGGCTTTGTTTGGGGGAGGCGAATAAAACATAAAAAAAAATACCCTTACCAGAAATTTAATTTGGAGAAAACGAGAGCATAAAAATTTATTTAGAAAAATTCCCAAAAAACAATAAATATTTTTAAATTTGGGGTTTTTTGGATCAATTTAAAATACCCCTTTAAAACAAAATAAATTTAAAAGGGTTCTTTCCCACTTAAGCCTTTCAAACTTGGAATTTTTTCCAAAAAAATGGGAATTTTTACAAATATTTACAAACATTAAAAGGGTTTTTAAATTTTGGCCCCAAAGGAAAAAAACCGTGTAAACAATTTAAAAAAAATTTAAAATTTTTTTAGTCAAAAACCTAAATTAGGCAAACTTTAAAAACCCTTAACCAGAACAAAAATATTTTTTGGTTTTAGGCAAGGCCCATTAAAATTTTCCCCTTGGTTCCCCAGAAGAAATTGTTGTTACTTGAATTTTTAAAATTGGGTTACCCTGTAAACGTTTATTGAACCCCTTTTCATTTTAGGGTGGTAAACACAATTTAATATCCATTTTTTTTAAAAAAATAAATTTTAAAACCCTTAAAAATCCAAAGGTTTTTAAACCTTTTTCACCAACAAAATTTTAAAAAACTAAAAACGGTTGTAAAAATAAAAAATAAAAATATTTTAATTCAATTTTAAGGTTTAGGGAAAGTTAAAATTTGGGGCTTACTTTAAAAGCATTTCCCCAAAGCAAACGTTTTTTCCCAAAACCCTAAAAAAAACAATAAAAATTTTATCCTTGGAGCATTAATTAAATTTGGGGGTTTTTAAAACTTCGGACCCTAAAATTATTTGAAACGCCCATGGCAGGGGAAAAAAAGCGTGTTGGTCACCCAAGGCCCCCATTTTTAAAAATATTTTTTTAAAAACCCCATCCAGATATTTTTAATTTATATTATTTTTGAAAATTAAACCCCTAATTTTTTTTTTATGAAAATGTTTTAAAACAATTTTGGGGCCAAAAAGGTTAAATTTTCTTTTTCCCCCAAAATTTAAGGAACTTTGAATAAAACAGCCAAAATTTAAAATTTGATTTTAAAAAACCAAAAAATTTAGCCTAATCCCCAAATTTTTTTTAACAAAATTCCCTATTTGTTTTTAATTTTTCCCCCGTAAAAATTAAAAAGCCCAAATTTTTACCCAAAAATTTTTAAAAGATAAAAAATTTCTTAAATTTTTAGTTTTTTTGTTTTACCAAATTTTATACCAAAAACCACGGCCCAAATTTGGGTTTTAAACCCCCCAAACTTTGTTGTAATTTTTCCCGGGCACAAAATTTTTTTTTTTAAACCCACCGGATTTTGGGATTTGATTCCCTCCAAGGTATAAGGCCCCGTTTAAGAAAAACCCGTTTTTAAAAAAACATAAAGGGATTTTTCTTTTCAAGCCTAGATCTGGCCCAAAAATGAAATATTTTGTGGGGTTTTTCCCTTAAGTAAATTAAATTTTAACACGATTTTAAATATATAAAAAAAATTTTCTGAAAAATTTTAGTTTTTTTTAAAAATAATTTGGAGATAACAAAGGGAAAAATTTCAAAACTTTATTTAAGGCAAAAATGAAGGTTTAAAACCGTTTAAAACTTTTGAAAAAAATGGCCCAAATTTTAATTTTAAAATTTTAATTTAAAAGGGTAAGGGGGTCCCTTTAAAACCTCAAAGCTTTCAATTCCCCCTTAAATTTGGGGTTTTCAAAAAAATTTAAATTTATTTCAAATAAAAATTTAATAAAAATTTAAGAGAAATTGTATTCAATTTCTAAAATTTGAAGGGCCGGGAAAAAAAGGGCCCTTAAAAAATAAGGAAGAAGGCCCCCTTGGGGGTTGTTTAAAAAAATTGTTTTGGGGATTAAGCCGGTTTAAATCTGCTTAAAAAATACATTGTCGGGAAACAAAGAAAACCCAATTAAAGGGTTTTTTAATTCGGGGAAAACGTTTCCCCCGACTTAAAAAAATTTCCTTAAAGGCTCCCTTTTTTTGCATAAAAAATTTTACCGAATTTTATTATAAAATTGGTTTTCCCAAACCTTTGTAACAAAAGAATTCTTTTAAGGGGCAAGGACCCTTTATTCAGGCCTTTGGGTGGAAAAAAACAATTACAAATTGGGGTTTTTTTTTAAAAAAAAATTTTAATTTTGTTTTCCAAATTTAAAACCCAAAAAATTTGTTAATTAAAATTTTTTATTTTTTTAAAAAATTTTTTTTTTCCCCTTTTTTTTTTTTATTTGAATTAAAATAAAAATAAAATTTTAAAATTTTAAAATTAAATGGCTTTATAAATTTGTTTAAATTTTTTAAACTTTTGGGCCCCCCTTGTAATAAAATATTTTTTTACCCCAAAATAAACTTTCAATAACAGGGTTTTATTATATTGGTAACCTTTATGATCAATGTTAAAATATTCATTAACGCTCATTTAAGTCCCATGGAGTTACATGAACCGTCATACAACTCGAAAAGAAAAATGAATCTTAATGTATAATTTCAATTCTAAATGCCAGCTCGGTTTCCATCCTCACGAGTTTGCTAATGCTCAGCCTATAATTCTGCGTCTCATATTAAAAACTATTATTTACTATTAATAATAATATTAATAACATTATTGTATGTAAATTGTGAAAAATTCAATTTCGGTAAAGCTTAAATGTTACTCGGATCAATGAGCCATAAGAATAAGTCAACGAAGGCTTCTTGGGACGTTGATTGGAATAATAGAACTCTTTGAATTGAAGATCCGCTTTCACACATACTGCATACGGATTACATATGTCGGCTCAAAGAGTATTTCCATCAATTACAACTGTGTTGATTGAATTGGTAACCATCGTGCACGGTATTAAAAGGATTTCGCGTACATGTTGACTCAACGGGTATTGGTTAGAATCATACAGTACTATCTAAAATTATCACAGCATCTCTTATAGTATAATTGGTTTTTGGCTAGAGGCCTAGGTATACTAACAGAAGTGTGCTGTTTGAATGGAACACTAGCACATGTTCATATCTAGGCACAATTGGGCTGAAAATGTTAATTCAATTTACATAGCTCAGGATTATTTTTTGTGTTTGAAGAATAATATTTTTATTTTAGTTTTGGCACAATTGGGCTGAAAATGTTAGTTCAATTACATAGCTCAGGATTATTATTTGTGTTTGAAGAATAATATTTTTATTGTGGTTTTGGATTTGGATTTTCACGTAGTAAGTGCTAAAATAAAAGCACTCAATCCAGTATGAACAGTCTTAGAGGTTAAAGTGGTTTCGTGTTATAGATTACTTCATAAAACTTTGAATCGGTGAGGCTGCTGCTAGTAAATATTTTCTGTGATCACTCTGATCAAAATCAGAACGAATCTGGAATACGAGGAGCTGAACTATGCGTTACCTTGTCTACTGTATGTTTTCATCATGCGGTGACTCCGTTAACTTTGTAACAAGGGATAGATGACTTTTTTTATTTTAATAAATGGTGGTAAGAAAGAAAATTAGGACTTTGAAACCATTGTTAATAACATTACCCGGTTAGCTCAGTAAAATACTTTAAGAACATCCAGGTTACGGTTAGTTTATTTCAAATCTTGATTTGATGCAATTTTATAATTGTATTCTCCTCTTAGCTTTGGGATGAAGGGCTGCAACTCAGTTCACAGTTTACAGTTGAAGAGTGTGAATATTTTAGGTGGAGCAATCAGGTGTCAGTAGAAAAGTTGTACTTGTGTAGAGCCCTGTACCAGCGTAGTAGAACCCTTTTTGATAACTTTCCTAAAAACAGATATGAAAAGTGTTATTTGGTAACTAAAAGAGAAAATGTATGCATTCAGACTAGTACTTGAGAGCGTCTTGAATATCAGTACAGACAAAAATAGGGTTCACTTACGAATGTTATAAAACGGTAAGTATAAGACGGATGTCTGAAGATAAATCACATATGTGCCAAGTATAAACATAACGTATTATTCAATAGTTTATGAGAATATAACGCAATTTTCTTACATTGTCCAATGATAAAACTGTGTTTTTCACGTCTTTAGAAGGTAACTGTAAAGGGCTACCTCTGTAACTAAAAATTTACCCCGACTAAAAAAGCATTGCACCAATAAAAATACACACATGAGAGGGTGTGTGTCAACGTCGCTCATCATGAGGTAGACCAGCAAATGAAGCCCATCAAAATCCGTAGAGTAGAGATACCGGTGTGCGTGAAGGAATATCCGCCTCAACATCGTACTAAAACTGTTCTTAATTAGTGTGGACGATACATTTTCCTAGCCTCGAGGAGGTTACACAATGAGCCTTCATTACAAGGGTCAGTTGTGGGGATTTTCAACATATCTCTACCCCAGATAACACCAACACATTAGAATTACTCAAATGGCATTATACTCCTTTAAGACTATGTTATTATTATATCCTGTCAATATAGTATTTATGTAAAATTTGACATTTAATTCGAACATATTTTAGTCCTGAAATTTTTTTTCAAACACATTTTTTTCCCTTAAACAATTTTTAATTTTTTTGTTAGGGTCTTAAATATCAGTTATGGAACAAACCGACGCTAAAACTCAGCAGCTTCGCTATATTCTTGATTGATTACCTTTAAATTGGTCAGTGAACATATCGACTAGAATAACCGCATCAACGAGCATAGCCATCAACAACGTTATTACAAACGTTCCACATACTTCAGTCCTTGCGTTTAACCCAGCCATCTCTGATGACTTGCGCAGGTGGTTTATTGTTAACAGATATACGCTGGAACCCTTCCTTTAAACTTATAGGGATGTTAGGCCCTCGACTAGAACAGCTGAACAGAATCCAAAAGCTGAAAATAGGACTTTTTGATTTACTATAATCTTCAGACAAGCAAGATTGACGTTAATATTCAAATTATATTTTAGACGTATCTTGTCCGTTCCAAATGATTAGGGAATCATGAACCCCTAATGGTTTTTTTGTGTATTATTGTTTCTTGGAAAAAGTTTAAAGTTTTATTATTTTACTGTTATTAAAAACAACAATGATTATTTCAATCAATTTATAAATCTTACAAAAGAACTAACAGAATAGTCATCAAAGCCATGAAAGCTTTTTTATTAACCTCAATCTAAAACAAATAGAAATTTTTCACCTTGAATTATTTATACCCAGCCTCTAAATTATCGATATAATTCACCACTGAAGAGTTTGTAGATGAAATATGGAGGTTCAAAACTATGCGAAAAGGGATAGGAGCAACTAACGACTATAACTCATAAAATAGCTTTTGTTCAGTTCCGAGAAAATTCGGTGTCAGGGTTAATCTATTGGCATTCTGAAATGCTTGAAAACCTTCAAAACTTTACTCAATTTGAAATATATTGGTGCTTGCAATATAGAGTACGTTTTTTTTAAAAACTAATAAGAACTATGATTATATATATATATATATTTTTTATTAATATATATATAATTTAATTTTAATATATTATATAATTATAATTTAATTTTAATATATATATATATATATATATGTTAAATTACAACATGAATACTGTACGCTTGTGCATAAAAATTTATAAATGATTTTTTTTTTTTAATCAATATGACAAGTATTTCTTGTAAAAATTTAAACTTAGCTTTATGGTTTCCTTAAATCTTTATTCATTTTACTAAAATAAATACTTGTACAACTATGTTTGTAATTACACGGTTTTTATTTTATAATTTTTAGCTTTAAAAATAGCTAATTTAAGAGAACGAAGTTCAAGCAATAACACACTAATGGTTCAAGATAAATTGATATTAGTTTTAGTTTTCACCAACAATAGCTAGGCTTATTACGATTAACACAATGCTAAAACAATACCTATCCCAAAGATATCTTGGGATTTAAATCTAGCAGTGTCACTATAATTTGTTACATGGTCAGTGTCACTGACCATGTAACAATTAATTTTCTTAAGATACAAAGACAGGGTTGTAAGTAAGTTGAGAAAAACCCGAACATTGTTGTAGTAATGTGCTAAAGTAAGCAAAATCACTGTCTAGAAGAAATTATGGTTTGTTTTGGTATTCGAAGTTCTGAAAAATTGTGTGTTATCTCCAAATAAATGTGATCTCTTAGTAACTCTTGGTTCCAATTTACAGTTATAACTAACTGCATTGAGTCCCTGACCAAACATTTACATTTGGTGTGTCTTATTGCTAAATACATCCGTTACAACAGGTTGAAAACAGTCAATGGTGAGGAAAAAAGTTCAACAGTGGAACTGTAATCAGTTGTCTTCTCAGTAAACATCATCATTAGGCTTAAACTCAAGTTAGTAGCTGTTATTGGTAGGGATGATTACGTTTGGTTATTTGGGAAGACTGGCTTTTTAATTTATGGATTTTAGAGAAGTTTGCAGATGCTGTTGCATTAGACTAGATATATTGTACATTTACGGTGGTAGTACGTAGATGTTGGCTTAATGAGAACCAACGAGACATACGGTCTTTTCCAATACAGATGCTTTTTACAGTTATATACAGACTTTGATTAAAAGAAAGTGATAGAGAATTTGCGATTTTATTACAGTCTAAAGATGCCGTTGTATCTGTTCCGTGTTTTTTAGATGATTTGTATGGACACAGAACCAACAATATTAACAGGGTGGTTAATGTTTTGCTCATATTAGTTTAAATATGTTTTCCTAGTATAGTTCGTTATCCCGTAACTTTTGTTAATTAGGAAATATAATTAAAAGTGAATTATTAAATTAAATTATTTTTAATTGTTCTAAAAAGCTCATATTAGTTAGCTCAAAATTAGGAACTAATAATTTAAGTAATATTTGAGCCGAAAGTAAAAATCTGTACACTTATAACTGATTTAAATATGTAGCTTGATATGTTTTTCAATCACAGTATTATTATTAAAACACGTGTTTTACCCTCTATAAGTTGGACAATCATGTTACATTCTTTCTTTTGAAAAATGATGACAAATAACAAACTAGATCACAAAATAATGTTGTCTAAGGTTGAAAAACACCAAGTTGTGTTTTTATAATAAATGATACTTTGATGGTAAGCCACTGAAAATAAAAAAAATGAGAGCAATTTATTTCGGATAATTAGGGGTTTTTTTTAGGAAAAACGCAATGTAGTATATTTATTTACATTAGGTGGTCTGATACAGATTCATCAATAGCTGTCTTATTGATTACGCTGATCCAATTACATATTGAGTAATTTATTCTGCACAATGTAGGCTAAATAAAAGTTTTGTTTTATCTATAGCTAACAAATAATTATTGTGAGTACATATAAAGGGGTATTGTTATATATTTAAGTTTTATATGGTAATTCATTTGCTTACTATACATATTGCATATAACCGATCGTTGCACATTCAAATAACTAACATAACGATAGAGATATGTATGTAATGAATAACATGTATATAAATTAACTTAATTACTAATGTAATTTAATAATTGGTACATATTATTATTTAATTATGTATTTTCGTAAAAAAAATTTTCAATGAAGGCTATAGTATTGGCTGAGCGTTAGCGAAGCCTATCACTCGTGGGGCTAGAAAAACGTCATTTCTGTCTGCCTGTATATCTATTTATCTGTCAGTATTGATGATAACTCGAAGACGAACTAATATATATATATATATATATATATATATATACATAGATTGTGCATGTCACTACATGAGATTTGACTGAGGGTTAGCGTACATTTGTACATTGGTCTTATGGGTAATCCTGATGGCAAGAAGAAAATAGCATAATCAATAAATTTTCTGAATAAAACAAGTTGTTAATATTCTAACACATTAAACACCATTACGCTATGGTGGCTTAGACTGTAGACTTATATTATTTTTAACACTGATATGAAACTAAATTTAATGAAAAAAAAAACTTGAATGATCCATGTGACAAGATAAATTGCAAAAGATTTCATCCGTAGACTTAAAAATTGTTCATGAAATTTCATTTTTAATTAGGAAAGAATAAGTTCTATGATGTACGTTGAAACCATGTATAGTGGCTAAGCGTTTTTTATACTTTTCACTCAGTAGGCTGACACAAACGTCTCTTTTGCAAACACTATTAAATTAGTGTTATGCAATATTGCTATAAGGACTGTAACATATGCCCTTGTATGATTCTATAAATAATTAAAGATGTGTAATGAAAAATAGAGCTTGTTGGAAGGTTACGATCTAATGACTGTAATGGCAGCTACCATGTTTTAAAATTAATAACATTACCATTGGTGTCATCGAAATGATTTCTAATACGTTTCATCTGACAGTTTTAGATGGAGTAGTAAAAACAATACATCTCTACCACGGTCTTTTAAAATTATTATTACTCCGTATTATCATTCATTTCTTTAATTTCTCCAAATATATGTTTCACACACAAATGTTACCCTTAAAAATAACAAAGTCGCCACGATTCAGCGGATTAGCAGTAGCACATCTTGCCCCTAATCCTGCTGTATGATCGCGCTGGTCAGTAATATACTCGTAGATGTTATCGGAAAGTCCATTCTATAATCCGACCTCGTTTACCACATTTCTACCATTTATGGTGTATTGCTTTTCAAGGGATTAGAATAGACAGTAAACCACGTTCCGCGAGTGAACATTGTGTACTTGAAGTGACTAATTCCAGTCAAAATATAAAATGTTGGAAAAAACAATCAGGGTATATAATATAAATAATTTACAATATACAATAGATCCGCTGTATAATTTATAATGTTGTAAACATGTTTTGAACTTATTTTGGATCTTTGGAAGGGTTAATAATAGGCCACATAAATAAAACACACCCTCTTAATATTGTAAATGAATATTATATAAATGCGATAAATAATTTACTATTGAATGTTTTGATTGATTAACCGTTTTTTCTATTTAAGACTAAGGAAAAAAAGAGTATTTCTATCAACAATACATACATCCAATAGCAAATTCTGATAACATCGCTGACAAACTAGTTAGTTAGATCCAAGTTTTACCATTTTTTCTCGGTCCTTAAATAACCGTGCTGCGGTTTTTTATAAGTTGTTTAGATTTTTTGGTCTGTTAGCGTTTCTAAAATGCGTATTACAGGCAATATACAGAGTGAGTATATGTTTAGCCATATTCAAGTGTCTAGGAACATCTTTAGTATTTCTTAAACTGCAAGATTAAAAAGCTAATAACTTGGATTATAAATGACTACTTTTAACATTCAACGCCACATTCATTAGAAAAAGCTTTATATTTAAATAAGATCAAAATGATTCATGTTTACAGGGCCTTTAACAACTTATTTTACTTTAAAAACAATGTATTGCATAATTCTATCTATAACACAAATTTTTATTGCAAATTTTTAACTTAAATAAGGTCAAACAGACTTAAAAAACTTAAAAAACTATATCTAGCTAAAAATTTTTATTAGAGAGCATTATGGTTATGATATTTTCATTCTGCTGTATTGGAAATTAGGAGACATAACCTTTAGTACATTGACCATGTACAAAACAGCAATCGGGAACTCTAATAGCAAGATCATTAAGAAACACTATAATTTACTATATTTAAGTAACTTTAACTAACAAATGTGTCGTTTTTATCATACGTTTTAAATGTGTTATATAGGTAAAACTATAACACTGGCGCTATATAAAACTAAACCATTAAACTAATCAGTGCATATTATGAAAATTATACGTGTCAGATTTTTTTAGAATAACATGTGATAGTACAATAATTTTTTAGAAGTCACGGTTAGTATCTCTATCAAGAAACTTGGAGTGTTACTCTTAATATTGGAGCTGGTGGATGGACACTGATCTCGTCATGTCGTAAGGAAATGATTCAATTGACCACAGTTTGCATTATTTCTTTAAGAATTTAAGATAAAGGAAAAATTATCAGAGCTTTCCCACAATGTACGGTTTTTAAGTCAGTAGAGTAACAAGTAGATTTATTGGATTATCTGGTTTTGGTTAATTACCTGGCCATATGTGTGGTTCTGGATATCATCTGAGTGTAATTTACACTTTACTTCAAATAATTATTTGCATCTGACAAAATACTTATTGAATATTAATAGAATTTTTCCCCAAATAAGAGGAATTGTAAATTCTTCCTACATAAATTATGCCAAACATATTACATACCCTGTACATCGTAAGAAATATCTGAACATGTTTTGCTATTTAAGTTGTTTCATAAGATATAAAAATTACATATGGATAAAAAATGTTATTTATTGTTATTTTGTGATACATACATACATATATATATATATATATATATATATATATATATATATATATATATATATATATATATATATAAGTTTATACTTAAAAGGTAAGAGGCAGATGGAAGCCACAATCAACAACGAAAGTGATAAATCTGCCACTTCAGAGATGAACATCCTCAGTGTCACTCTCTAAATCTGTGGCGAGTCTCTGCTCTGGATTTACGATGGTTCGTGGAATATTTAGAGAAACTTAAACTTTGTTTATCCCATTTTAATAGTAGGAAAAAAGGTACTATCATGAAGAATGGTTGTTATTTTAAGCTTTCTTTAATAGTATCATGAACACATACATACACAAGTATTAAAACCCTTTTCCCCTCTTAAAAATATTTAATGTATAAAAAAATACTGATATTATATATTATGCATATATTACATGGTCAATATCTTAGTTTAAAAAATTTACTATACTAATAGGAAGCAATTGCACCATGCATAGTAATACACCAGCGTACGTGCATAACAATACCATTCCAGATACACGTCGAAATATCTATCCACAAAGATAATTAATTGAGACATTTAAATCATATGAGAGCCATCATTTTGATTCAACAGTGAGATGCCTTTCTCCATTTTCCAAAAACGTCTTTTCTGAATATAATGACGTAATACAGATTTCAAGGCTTTGATGGCAAAGACATTTCACGGCTCGTTGCCATGTTAAGATATTTTTCAAACACTAGTGATTTTGTGTGTATGTTTATCGCTTTTGATCAAAGATACATATGGTTAGTTTTCAGAGTATAATTTAAAACTGATGCAGGTATAAGCTAGTAACTAGCTCATATATTTCAGGTGGTTAGGAAAGGACACTGGTAACGTCTTATGCACTTATATGTACAACATAAAGGTTTTACGCTCACAATCAGCTTAAATACGAATACAACATTGAATCTGTACAAGATGTTTACATTCTTGACTAGTAAGTTCAAAAGTTTCATGTAAAGTTCCAAATTTTTTTACCAAATATGACCTCAAAACTGGAAGAACATCAATATTAAATCAGCAAGGAAGTCACCGAAAAGAGTTTGCACTGAAACAACACGGGCTAGGAGAAATATTTCACTTTTCCAAAGAATGCGATTTGGGGTAAATCTCTTGTTTGACATCGAGCCTAAAAACATTTTGGAATTGTTAAAAATGTATATATGGAATATGTATAATACGTGTTTGTATGGAAAGTTCAATTTGTAACTAAATTGTGTCATCACCTATTTTTCCAACGATTAGATAAAAATTAAACTCATGTATAAGACAATGGATATTATTTTGCGCTTGGTTTGCTAATAATAACTATTAGGTCATTATAGTCACTATTAATGCCAATTATTACAATCTGTTTTTTACCTGTTATTACAGTATACCAGTCAATCTAGTTTAGACTGTATATCTGACTAGTAATAACTGACTTATCCATAAAAATGTATTTTAGTAGTGTCTAAGCTCAGAATGTAATGGGAGGTGAGCTTATTAAAAATAAAGTAATACCATTAAAGCGGTATATAAATGTTAAAACCATTCATTTCTAAATTCAAACAGGTAATATAAAACTTTAAGACATTCTCATTTTACAAATATTTATTCTACTTTTTGTAGAGCAACAGAGGGTTTTTTCCATCGTAGCACATAGAACTTGTTGCGTTAAAGACTGGTAAAAGGCCCAAATGTCACTGAACTGCCCAGGCTGAAAGCCATTAATTACAGTACAGCAAATTCAGGAACAACCTAATCAAGAAGGCAATTGACTTACTTGTAGTCTTGAATATTGACTTAAATATTATACTTTCAAGTATTATAAAAACTCAGGTAATAAACTGCAGCTTTTCTATAGTCCAGACGCCACCGGTTTTCCAAACCATTTTATTCACTAATTAACCGAACTTTTCAAGAAATGGTCCTGCCACTAGACATACTCTACTTTTGGAAGTTTCCATTACCTACTAAGCTCTAAATCTATGAATTTTCGTACTATGGATGGTTTTATTTTTCAGAATCTTCTACATACAAAATCTGAATTAGGAATGCATCCACAGCACGTCATAATTCAAAACTTCTTCGGATTCCCTGGCGTCAAAAACCTCCTATCTTCAGATATGTGTTAACCTTTTCAGAGCTTTCTTGTACTGTGGTATATCGGCCATACGTAGTAAGTTATAGCTTCCCAAACTACTTGACTGATTAAAACTTACTGCTTCAAAGCTAATTTTTGCCTTGAGGAAGTCCTCAGGGAGATAGATACCAGCCACCGAAAGCTTCTTGTCATCGGAAGACATCGATATATATCTTCTGAGAGCTCCCCGGCCTCCTGGCACTAGGGAGATGCCTATTACTGCAGTTTTTTAGAACTGACTAGTTCCTAAAGACTAGTTATATACTCCAAAAAGAATAAGTAAAGCTCAAGATGAAACTTATTGACATCAGAAGCTTTTAGGATCCTGAGATCTCTTGAATTCTGAAAAAACAATACATGAGGAACATTTTAGCCTTTAGAAGTTTCCGGACTCTAGGTAATTCTCTTCTTTGGGGGTTAAATTCTGGATGTTTTAGTCTGTATCTGCTTCCGGGCATCGAAAACTTGCTGTCTCAAAATGTTTATGCTACTGACAGGTCGGCCAAGTGCAGTTCATTGCTTAGTTTTGGACATCAGTCTCCAGAACTTTTTAGCCACTAGAATAGCTAAACCTTGAAATTTAATATTAATTAAACGGTTCATACTTTTAAAAAGTCCTGAAAATACATCCTTTCTCGATCCATGCGATTCCCGGACAGTATAATTATCCTGATCCTAACAGATCTTAATCTCTAAAAGTGTTGGCATAGCCCTCATCCCGAAAATTAAAGTATTATTTCCATATAAAAAAATATTTTTTTAGAGATTTTATTGTATTTACTAACAAAAATCTATGCCTCTAAGGCTGACAACAATGTCTTTTTTGGACCATTTTAAAAGTGTTAGTGTTATTATTTTTTTTTTAACTCAATTAATTTTCTCACTAAAAAGTAACCAATATTATTGATAAATGTTTGCTTAAATTAGATGCATTCGAGAGAAAACTAAATTACCATTTATATTGAAACTATTAACTCCATCTTGAAACACGGTCACCCTGGATATCTTAGTACAAAAAACGGACAAGACAAAACTTTGTAAAGTCGACACTATTACCTAATAAGATAAAGAATAATATTCAATAAGCTAATGAAAACCATATGCGGGCCGATAAACCTTATTAAGGGGTTATAAAATATTTGTTTTAATATTTATTCCTTCCACTGTTGAATATTATTAAGAATATATTTATGATTTTCTTTATTATGCATGTTTTATGTCCACTAAAATATGTTTACTATTAATATTTCATCAGGCAGCTTATTTTAATGACTGTAGATTATTCCATTGCGTCAACAAGTTACATTTCAAAAAGGGATGGAAAGGTTTTCACAAACAATCTCAGAAACGATTTGTTTAACAAAATACTTACTTCATGAGACATTCTGGAAGTAATTTCTCAGAGCATGAATAATATTAAATTTACCGTAAAAATCCTGTAAAATAGGCCGAACCATAAAAACCAGAGGTTTTTATTGTTATTATAATTGTTAAAAAATATTTATAATACAGAGCCATATTACTTATTAACAATGGAAAAATTACATATTCTGCAAAATAGCATTGAAAAATAATACTTACTTCAAACATTAACTATACCGTTCTCATATAGTATAAAAACATTACATTATAAGAAAGAATCTCCCTTTAAAAAGATCTAAGATAAATTGTAAGAAACTGACAAAAATAATTGTAGACCATGCGATCAGTAACCTTTTTAGCCCATCTTCATTGATAGGATTACTCAGATATTATTTTTATTTGGTTTATTTAATGTTTAAAAACGTTAAAAATGTGTAGAAAGAATCGTTTATTTGTATTTTCTATCTAAGGAAACATTTTTTACATAAACTCTACCGTATATGAGGGATTTTAACTGCATTCAGTAATAAATTGTGTTTCTGGGGTTAGTTATAAAGGCAATATACAAAAAACGTAAACTATTGTTTATTAAATTACGTATTTTAAGAAATTGTACTACTTTTGTATTTAATATGTTATTATATATTCTTATTAACGCCAATATATCCTATTTTTTCAACAACATGTTTTATTAATAAAATATGTATAGATTAATGAGATACATATCAACCATTTTATACTGTGGACTATGGCCATATAAATAGTATATTTTATAAACTACACGTTAGATGTGAATATTTTAGATAAATTATGATTTTGACTAGAAAACTCAATGACGTTTTATGTGGAATGAAAAACAAATGAAAAATAACTTGAGTAAGCAGAAGTGTTATAATGGACAGTTCCCATTCTTATGAGCTACAGTCATTAGTTTTGGCTTTACCCCATCCACACTGTTTTTATTGAGGCAAAATAAATAAGGTATTTAATAGTATTTCTTGAGTTTTCTAGTAGTATCAATTCTTAGGTGACGTATTATTTTTTAATTTTTACATGATATTTATTTTACTACTTTTATTTTTGTTTTTATAAGTTTATATAAGTTAATTTTATGCTATTATATAAGTTAAGTGATTTTTATGCTATTTTCTTACATGTTTATTTATATAATGTGATGAAAATGTGTTTTTATTTTCTAACCATTAAAAAACATAAATAATCACTTACGGAATTTTCCAAGGTAAATGATAGCTAGCTTTTAACGTGTTTTCAAAGTTTGTCCAATACAAAACTGGGTATATGTATCAATTCTGCCTATTATAGAGTCAACTTGTCTGCTCTTCAAAGAGGGTATTTTTCGAACGCTTTATATATAATCTTTGAATTGCAAAACACCCTTTGCTGTAACTTTTGAAAGAATTACCAACCAATATCAAGATGCGATGCATTTGTTTTGCAAAGGCTCAAAAATATATAATAAAATGTTTCGTATTGTGAACAAACATATATTTTAAAACACTTATTAGGAAATTTAATTTATCCATAGAAATATTAAATAAAAAAAGATTTTTTTAAATTTTGATCTTACTCCTATCATAAAATATGGAAAGCAAGCTTGGATATATTATATACTTGTATATAACATACTAGAGATTATTATGTTATTATCCATGAATCATAAAAATATTTCCAATGATTCTAAAGTGGAAAGATCTATATAACAAAATTTTCCGAAAGGAAAAATCTTATTCCACATCCGAAGCCTAAGAGGCTGAGAAATGTCAAGGGCCAGAAGTTTGCATTACGCTGAAAAGTTCTGGATGGGTTTTTCTTAGAAATCTTAAAGAACGAAACTCGCCATATACATGATTCTTTGGAGACATGCTTGACCAACTTTATCAGGAGTAGAAATAGTAAATATTTGTCTCTACAATATACACTCCAAAGAACGTACGTAAGTTTCATTGTTATACGAGATGTATACTAGATGTCAACAAATATTGACTACTGTATTTTAGTAAATGTATATTTTAAGAGTCCTGTAAGTATTTAAAATTTCTATTAGTTTCTAATTTCTAACCTAATTTAATATAGAAATATATATATATATATATATATATACTTATATGTTAATAAGTAAAAATATATACGTCAAACCATTCTGAAAATATATAAAAGATAAGATCTATTTTAAATTAATCGTAAAATTATCATTAAGTTTTAATTTCATGGTTCGCATTATATTATTCAGTAAATCATAGTTCCATTAATGACGTTTCTGTTTTGTGGCGAGCTAACAAGGTTTAAAGAGTTTTGTGAATGAAACTTGTTGGAAGAACGTATAACATGTAACATCGTCAGAGTTATCCGTTAAACTTGATAAACTGATTGAGGCCTTGGCGTTGTTTGGTTGATTATCACTTTGTTTCCATCAGGATCCTTCAATAAAAACTTGAGTGTAGAAACCGGTGCGGCTGTCAGTCCTTATCAGCAGTGCGAGGCCTGCAGCCCTGTACGTGGTATAATTCTCAATGGAGGGCTCCTTGTGATCTCCTTGAATCCAACTAACTACGTAAATTTGACGATCCAAATACTTTTCATAAGTCGTAAAGTCGAATATAAAGAGTAAATAGTGTTGATTTCTTAGCCTCGAGGTATTTCAGTTTATATGTTTCCACCAATTAACCATATAATCGTAAAAACAAACATTTTTGCAGACGAAACCTCATGATATAGGTAAGATGCAGCCATAATAATTTTATTACTATTAAAATACGCATTGCAATCATATGCAGCTTTTTAATTTTGTTAAATCAGTGCTTAATTAAGTTGTAAACATAACCTCAAAAAGACATGTATTGAATAAAAAATTGGTGATTTCATGAAGCTTCAACTTAATCACTCTGCAATCACTAAAAATCAAAACGGAAACACTTCAAAAGCAATATGGAACCCAGGCATTTGATATTGGGTATTATTACCTTGGACTGAAGAAACGGTAATCCTAGTACTTTAAAAAATATAAAACTCACATCTACTAAAATACTTCAGAGTTATGGATATGTATATGGATATTGGATATTATTTCTGTATATAGATATTGTAAATGGTTAATTATATATTACTAGGCAAGTAAAATTTTATAAAATTCTCCTTTACTTGGATTTGAATTTTAAGGAGTGATAATATACAGTAGAACAACGTCTTACTTATTTGTAAAAATTATGTCAGCTTTTAAATCCGTTGTCCTATCTATGATTGTTTTAAACTGACCGTCATAACGAATATAATTTTTTTTTATTTAGTAAACTCGGTTTTAAATTCTTTAAAAAAATAATAATCAACTTAAACTTTAGGCTTTAACTGATCCGTAATTAATTTTAGCTTACAAATGCATATTTTTGTATTGGTTATGTTGTAAAACTGTATTTAAACAACTTTACATTCTAAACCTCATTCATTTTTCTAAGTCTACTATTACGATTGTTGTAATATTGGACTACAACCAGAGACCTTAATGGATACAACAGGATTCCCATCCACGGTTTGTATTATATTGGCAATCTACTTCCTATTAAAGAAACAGTTACAGATATTCGACAATTAACCTATGTATTCAGGAGTCCTTGATTATACCATGGTTAAGTTACTTGTAAAGACTGGTTTGTGTGCGAATAGTGGTCGACATGATATTTTCAGAGAGCATTCTATTGTTATATTGTATTTTGGTTGGTGACAAGCCTCCACCTTTAGGCCTTACAGTTTACTGTAAGCCTAAACTTAAAAAAAACTGATTGCACTTAAATCACGTAAGTTATTTCCCTGATAAATACTCCAGTTTTTCGTTTGATACTCAATTCATAACAGAGTGGATACTGAAGAAGTTTGTGAACCATTAACCTTCAATTTGGTGAGCCCAGGTGGTTTGCTGTTAGAGAGAGGGCAGAAATACGTGATTATGTATTGACTATTTCAAAAAGTATAAACCGTTTTTGTTTACTAGATGCATAGCAATTATGGACAGTATAATAAATTGGAGTTATAAATATAGTGAATTCAAATAAATTGATCACCAAAGTGCATATCACCATTTCAAATTTTAAGATGATGAACGTGCCTACACAGCTTTTGAGGCATGTGGGGAACTCTGTCAATTTTAGAATTCCTTTTGGAGTAAAAAATTGTATATATATATATATATATATATATATATATATATATATATATATATATATATATATATCAAAGGACAATTATACTTAATACTCCTGTAAGAATATTTAATTTTAAAGTGTATAGTAGCATGCGTCTTGTAAGTGCAACGATTTTGAGAAGTCACAAGGCAAATGATGATGTAAATTTAAAGGAATTCCTTTAAGTTTCAAATAAATGTAATTTTACCCTCAATATGAAGGAATGCTCCCTTGCTCAGAAATCGATTCATCTCTTACGCTACAATATTTCAATAAATTAAATCCGATCAGATTAAGATTGCCCTTAAACTTTATTAATTTTTACGTTCCTAATGGTATTCACTGTTTTTTCATCGTTTTCGAAGCATGTTCGCTCAATATTCAAGCTTTCTTCAAAACTTTTAAAGAAAATTCATCAGTGCAATTCAAAAGTTGAAAGAAGATTCATCAAGATAAAATACCATTAACAGTAGAATAAGATAAATTGTATGTATTGTATATGTAATATCACAAGATGAAACCTGTTGATTTTTACTAAATAGTATTTTCAAAATACAAACGGGAGAATTCTTCTGTTAATAAAGAGGCTGGGGTAATTGTAGTCTCTATAAATTACTGTCACATTTTATGAGTTACCCTTCTACGTTTATAAACTAATACTAGACTCGTTGCTTTTTATTTATCTTTTTTTTCCCAGCCAAGATACATTATCATCAACAATTATCAAAAAGCTAATTGAACGGTTTAGTCTTTGGAATGCCTTCTTTAATTCATAAAGACCCAAAATGAACACCGATGTGACAAGAACTAAAAGCATTCCTTGATAAACGTGGGATAGGCATGAATCATTCATTCTTCATCGTACAACACCAGAGGCAATGGCCAAGTTGAAAAGTACAATGGTATAATTTGGAAAGCGACCACACTTTCCCTGAGGTGCCAAGATAAGTCTGCCAAAAACTGGGAGTCAATACTGTCTGAGGCCCTCCACTAGATTAGATCTCTTCTGTGTATATCTACGAATACCACTCCACATGACTTTATGTTCAAGCATTCCAGGAGAGATCCCATTGTAGTAATTCAGTTCCGATTTGAAATTTGTTTTGTATACACTCTATAAATCACGTGATATAATAATAAATCACAAAAATGTTCTCACTTTATACTAAATCATTATATTATAACAATCTATAAATAAACATATCACTACCCATTCACCTTTATGTATTTCTGGAAAAGCCATTGTGTTAATATGGAATATCTTTTTAAATAACACAAATACTTAGATTTGAACATTTAAATGTGTTTTTTAAAAAGGGAAAGGAGTTTTTTGTCTTTTTAAAGCATCCACAAAAAGTATTTTAATAAGTATGGTGAAGATTGTACAACGATATCTCAGTCCGTTAGGAATATATCCACGCGTATCAGGACTTAACCAGCGTATATACTGGTCAGTAGCTTAAGAAACATTATCAAATGTTTAAGATTATTATTGAAATGTTCAACGTTTTCAGCCATTGATTCTGTACAATGGAATAGTTTTAGAATTTTTTACTTTATTAAAGAAAAGCATTGGATCTGATTAAGGATAGCTCTTTATTTTGACGTCAGAAAACCTCCCGGTCTAGTTAGTTGTTCAACAAATTACTACTGTCATCGTCACCATTTTTAAACGAATTGTCTATAACTTTAATGTTTTAGTAAAAAGATTTTCTAAATATTCACTGTTATTTATTATTTATTTTTATGTTGTTGTAAATGTGGGATATTTGACTGTGCAACTAATAACGATAAGAAATACTTTACAATAGTAAGGTATATGAGTACAGATTTACCTTCTAGTCTTAAGGTTGACTTTGGTAGAAGGAGAGGAAAGAATGAAACGGATATTAGCATTAACCCACTTTTTTGTTAAAAAATGTGTACTTGTGACGTCATTTACAATCCTTATCCCTTATTTATATAGTTCAACACTACAGATTCTCAAGATACCGGTTTATTACAATATTTTGCAGAATATTTGAATAATACTTAGAAATTCTATATAGGCATATTGATGGATTTTTCTTACACTGATAGCAGAACATTATTTTGTATTTGAATATCAATATCGCTGATTCCATTTTACCCATACACGCATAAAATGTGTTTTAATTTATATTGCCTTGAGGACTAAACTAATGTAAAATTTGTGCAAATTGAATAATTACTGTAATTCTGTTTCAAGTAATTGAGCTTAATAATTTTGGGAATCTAAAACATTACGGCTCAAATGTTTATTAAATATTATATATAAATAAAACAATGCAATTGGCAAAAGTTTTGTTTACAGTGCATTTTCAAATTTCATTTTATGCATCGTTTGTATATTGATTTTTTACTGAACCCTGCAAAGAATATTAACCTTTTGTGTTTATTTCTATTGTAATCCACATTAAAAACTTAATTCAAATCCTTGATTATTGATTTATTTTTAAAAATTCTAGGATGATATTGTCAGAACATTTCATTCCATTTCAAGGAAGTTTCATATTATTCTGATATACCAATTGATTTAGCGGGTTGATATCACTACTGAGTTTAAGTAGGTCGATTAAATTTTGGTAAAGCAAATTATAAATGCTACATGCATATATGGAATTTCTTTCCAACTGTTAAAAAAAAGAAAAAAAATGATTGATTATATTCTTATTTCAAGTATTGCTAGATTCCACACATTTATTTCTACATAAGTCTTTTAAATTCCTATTAAATCTTTTGTAAACTGTACAGCATAGTTGAAACTTCTAGTTAACTGACGAGTGGAAAGTCACTGATTTAATATATAATATATATATATATATATATATATATATATATTCAAATAAGGTTAAAGAATTTTATATGTAATCATGGTAAAATAAATTACCAACCAACTTATATAACGTTTAGTAGCTTATGTAGAGTCTAGAAAGTTTAAAGAGACCGCATACCAGTGGCCGAGGGCACTTAGACTGTGATCTAAGAGGCTATCTCTGTAAAATATTCCTTTGAACACATTTTGTGCTTTCCTCCCACTTGCTTTACCGATAAATATCAATACTCAGTCTCTAAAAAGCTCAAATTTACTTCTCAGAATTTCTAAACTGGAATGAAAAACTAGAATATATTTATGTATGCCTAAAAAATTTAAATCAATCCCTTACACACTGAACGTATTCCACTTTAAAAACTCGCATTTAGTTAATTTAGCTTTATAGTTATAAAGATAACACCAAGATATATAACGTATAAACGTTTAAATATTGTCAATGATTAAATAGAATCAATAATTTCTGTCGGGTAATCCATTTTCACTCAGAAAAATTAGTTTACTAATAATTTTTAAATAACTTAGACGACAGTGCCAATTCCTACAACCCTCACAATGCGATAACTAGTTTCTTTAACAAAAATCGTACCTATGGTGGGAATGTATGATTCAATGTGAATATTTGAGTTCAGCTCCATTTCTTCTTCTTTGACAAAAGTTGCTCCAACCGTGCGTTGGGATCATGTCTGAAAACATCGTAGTTCAGTGCACTCAACTGTATCTTATGAGACAATGAGAATACCTCTCCACCTAGATTAAACTTGTAGTCCTCAATGCATCCGACGACAGAACGATGCAGTGTTTCGTTTATGCTTCTTCTTCACCAACTGTTTGGCATATCTTCAGAAGGCCGTGGACTCAAGATTCAAGGAGCCTAGTTTGTAACACTTAGTTTTTATATTACTTCAAATATACAATTTTCAAAAATTTGTGACTAGTAAATTTATTCTGAAATCATCCTCAAAATCTAAAGTTAGGCCAAATGGGTAATTTAATACTGAGAATAATATTTCCGATATGTTCAGAAGTGATACCCAAGACTGAATATAGGAGAGAGAAATTAGGAGAATTCTCAGTAATTACTCAAAGGTAAATTTCAACAACTGAATTATCTAGTAGTGCTTTATTCAAGTAATACGAAGCAGTTATATATGTCACTGAAGAAACACTATTTTTAGGATTAAAGAATTGAAAAAGTATTAGGGGAGAGTGGGGTAATTCTGCGCAGTGGGTAATAGTGCGCATCACTGTTTGAGACAAACGGACATAGTAATCCGATGTCTGATAAGTGCTGCACCTAGCGGTTGCTATGGCGAACTACTAGACAACAACACCCGGCGCGCCACTGGCAGTTGTTAATGAGTGAGAGTGAAAGAAGTGTTTATCGTGATTTTCTTATAATTTTCTCTCATCAGGAAATAAGAAGGTAAGCCTACATCATTTCTCCAATCTAAATAATCTGTACATAGTCTTAAACTACGTTAATTTACGCGTGTTTCGGTATATGATTGGTCTTTAGATTAGTTCAAGTTGCATATTTTAGGTTAGGTTTATTTCGCACATGGTCGCAGTCGGGTAATGGTACGCGTTTTGCGCGCATGATTCCCCCTCACACGCTTATATACAAAGGTTTGCCTAATCTTTGTTTTTCGTGGTTTTGTTCTCAGATGCCGAGAAATTACATTCGAAAGGGTGATCGCCTAAAGTTACTCCGCCAGATGACCTAAAAAATGCTTTGCGGGCTGTCAAAGAAGAGAAAAGGAAAATCAGAGAAGTCGGAAGAAGTTTCAACATTCCAGAGGCGACCTTACGAAAATACCTTGCCGTTCAGGAACCAATAGGCCTAAGAGACGTCAATCTTCGATTAGGTCGGAAAACTATTTTCCCGGCAGAGGACGGAAGCTGAACTTAGTGAATTTGTTTTGCTGCTAAGTAGTCTTTTTTTATGGTTTTAAAACACCCAAAGAGCTTCGCCGAATTGCCTACAGATTTGCTGAAGACAATGGTCCTTAAGCACTCTTTCAACAAAGAAAACTTGTCTGGCAGGCAAAGACTGGTTATATAGCTACTTGAAAACGCAACACAAAACCTGAAGTTACGCCAGCCTGAAAACACAAGTCTTAACAGAATTTCAGCGTTCAATGAGCAAGAGGTTAAGATTTTTTTTGATAACTTGAAAGCAGTGATACATAAATTTGAAATAGACCCCCACCGTACGTACAATCAGGACGAAACCGGTATAACAACCGTCCAAAAGAAGTGCCCAAAAGTGTTGGCACTAAAGGGTGCTAAAAGAGTAGGTGGGGCTACTTCAGGGGAAAGGGGAAGAACAATCACAGCAGTTTTTTGTGTAAGTGCTGGTGGCCACTACATCCCACCAATGCTGATATATATCCACGCAAAAGAATGACCCCCAACCTTCAAGTGAATGGACCACATGGTGCACTTTACTGCCTCTCTAACAACGGCTGGACAAACTCGGAGCTGTTTTTGGAGTGGCTAGCTCACTTTAAAAAACACTCACACCCTACAACCCGAGGATCCTGTTCTTCTAATCCTGGACAATCACAACAGTCATATATCCATACCGGCCTACAAGTTTTGCAAAGACAGCAACATTCATATGATTATCTTTGCCCCCTCACACGTCCCATCGGCTTCAGCCACTGGACCTGACTTTTTTCGGTCCATTGAAAAACGCCTTGTATAGAGAATATGATCTTCATCTAATGCGATCCGGTCATGAGAAGATAACCGAGTATGATGTTGCCGGACTCCTTAATCAAGCTTTTATAAAGGTAGCTACCATGTCTAATGCTGCGTCAGGCTTCCGTTCTGCTGGGATTTTCCCTTTCAACCCTGATAAGTTTTTTGACAACGGAATGGCTGAAATGCGCGACTTGCCTATCCCTCCAGTAGAAGGAGTTCCAGAGCATGAAATGCCTACACCAACTAGGATCACTGTTTGTCCAGAAAAAACACTCCCTTCCACAAGTCAAGTGTCAACACCATCAACTTTCGGAAGTCCTCAGTCAACTGCAATTGCACCAAGTCTTTTTGATGATCCGTTACCGTGCACATCGACCAAAGCTTCCAACTCCTTTCTGGCATACGCTCCTTTCTTGAGTTCAAATAAGAAGGTTTATAAGCCTGCAAATCAGAAAAAACCCAGGGAAAAACAACATTCAGAAATTCTAACTAGCACTCCAGTTAAAATAAAACTAGAAGCTAATGCAGAAAAGAAAAAACTAAAAGAAGAACTGAAAAAAAAAGAGACTGACCAAAAAAAAACCAGAAAGTTGTTCAAAGTTTAGCTTTGTCTCCTAAACTTAATAAAAGCAATGGGCCTACTGCCAGTAAGGTAAAAAAGACCAAAGTTAGGCCTTATCACAAACTAGAGAAAAGCGTTTGGGACACATCAGATGAATCAGACATAGACCCTTCAGCCATCTGCAATGATGACGAGTTTGACGATGTAGACAGAAGTGTAATCGATCTAGACGCAGTTGAGGGGGCGCCCAATGAGTTGTGTGGTTTTTGTGGAGATCATGGAAAAGACAGGGAACTGTGGTACAGATGTATATTGTGCGGAAAGTGGTATCACGCAGCATGCACAATGAAAGAATCAGCTAAAGACTTTATTTGCGAATTCTGTAAATACTAAAATAATTTTTATCCTCTTTGTTTAAAAAATTATCTCTTTCATATTAAAAATATCTCTTTGTAACCAAAAACATTTTATATAACCATTTTATACTTTATTCACTATAATGTTTTACTTACACACTGTATAATAAAGTGTTTACTATAAATGGTGACTTTTATTCCACATTCCGATATGTGCTCAAAACGCGCACCATTACCCAACCCACTGCGTACCATTACCCTACGTTCGGGCAATTGTGCGCTCTTGCATACTCTTAGAAAAATAAATGTACATAGTTTTGCCTTAGGGTATTTTATTTTCAAAAAAACACCAGTGTATAGTATGATAACCACTTCAACTTTTGGTGTAACGGATGACACAAAATAAGCCATTAAAAAAATATGAAAAATATTTTCCCTTAGGTGCGCACAAATTCCCCACTCTCCCCTACTCGTAATGCATTCAATGTATTATTTTGTTAAATAAAATAATACTTGCTAGTACATTATACTGTAAATGTTGATACATGGGGTCTTATAAAAATTAATCATGACCACAAAATTAATTTATTTGATATAATAATTATAGCCTACTTCTTACACATTCCATAGTCATCAGTGAGTAATAGTTTTTGTTTTTTGGTTTGGTTTGGTTCAGTGTTTTCCAATAACAAGTATTTGTGAGGGAATTGAGGGCAGGGACTATCCAAAGCGTCATAAAGATTCGTTGTGAGCAATCTTTAGAAATACAATAATAAAGGAAAAGGTGTGGGAAATAAGTTTCTTGGTATAACAGGTTTTCCAACGTAATCAATCCCACGTAAATATATGTTTGCAATGATTTGCAATGAGTTCTTGGACAATCAAGTCTTTTTTATGTTTGTTAGCATTCGACTATTTTAATTTGTATTATTACACTACATGTATTTATATATTATAAATAACTATAATATTATAATATTTTTTATTCAGAAGCTCCATGTCTATAGAATAAGTTGGTAAAATATATGTTGTGATATATATATATATATATAAGGTAAATAAAACTTTTTTTCCTAAGGAAATAAAGGTATTTGGATTTGTTTAGTTTCCGATATAGTAATACTTAAATGGTAACTACGAATATCTTTGTTCGGAAATATGCATAATAATATGACACGATGGATTACATTTTTATGAATTTCACTAAATCTCACGACGGGAAAATATTTCATTTTAAGAACTCTTGCATAATGCTCTTAACTTACATGCCTATACGATCAAAGTATTGAGGATATTCTTTTAATCCTTTCCAGAGTTAAATCGTAAAACAAGTTACTAAGTACTGAAAAAGCGTTTGAAAACCAATGAACTATTTATAAACATGAATTAGCATAAATAACTGCAAACTAATGTGTAAAATAATTAAAATAATACAAAATTCTAAATTTAATGTCTGTGGGCAATTCAATTACAAGGGTTGTATAGATCATTAATTTTATTTGGTGGAAACAGTGTTTTTTTTAGAATTCTTTAGGTTTCAAATTAAACTGCTGTTGCCATAAAACCTCAGTAAATTAGAAATAATGTCCTAAGAACTCTCCCAGTGATAAAGTGACAATATTCCTCAGTTCTGATTGTGTTGTTTTGTACCCTTGGGGGTGCTTAACATTTGTCTTTGTTGTGTTTTCTAAACAATATATAGAACTCAGCAATGATATAGATCAACCTCATTGCATTTTACATAGATATTAAGAAAATTTTATGATTAGTATTATTGTTAAAATATTAGGACACACAGCTCAACGTTCAATTCATTCACATAATATCATCTCCGGTAACATAATTTAGTGTTTGCAACCTATGATTCTACACATTAGGTATTTAATATATTGTGAATGTCATTTTTAAGTAGCAAAAACATGCATAAACAAAATTCCTAATTAATTGATAACAACCTTTGAATCCGAGTGTTCATATTCATCGAATAAAATCGTTAAAACTTCTGCACTGACTCTCATGTTTCAGTGTGATTTTGCAATTTCATTTAAAAAACTCCACAGTTTATTACAAAAACATATATGTAACTAACGTTATCTAAGCTAGTAACACGAATTTAGGGGCTCCAAACTTCACAACTTTTGCAATCCTCAACGGAAAGGGAGGATCTATAGAAGTTGCTGATAGTACATCAGTAGGACTGACCCCACATTGCAGAGCTAACCGTGGCTTAATAAACGTCTGATAGATGTCACACATAAACTGCAAAATTATGTGGTAATAATTTTCCAAGTTTTGAGTCTTGAACAGTTAAAGTATGTTATTTTGAGTTTCCTTCAGATTTCAACGATTCAATCAAATTTTTTGTTATAAACTATTTATGCAATAAGTTCATTATATCAGCTTAACTACAACAACCTTTTAGGCTGTAAATTTCAATGATTTTTCAACAGCACAGATCTTAACAGGAAACAACTTAAGGTAATCTACTTATCAATAGATTAAACTGTTATAGTCATAGATCAACGGAAACTACATAATAATATTAAATATTAGGATCACTATTATAACTTTCCATTATGAGAACTGGTAAAATAAGATATTATTTTAATAACCTTTTTTTTTGTGAATCATTAACAGTATTATAAGACTGTCAGAAAAACTGTGTTTCAAATTAGTATACGTGGACTAAATGGAAATACTTAAATTGGATTGTTAGTAGTGAATTAAATACATAGATTAAAAGTTGTTACTTTTGAAAATTAAAATCACACATTTCTCCTTAAGAATAAGCTATGTTATAAATATTTATAATGACTATTTAATACACTAGACATTAAATTAAAATAGGTACAGTCCTCATTGACTGTATATTAGAAGGAAAATTTCAATAATCAAACCTTATAATTTATTAGAAAATTTCGAAAAATGTTTAGATGGAAAAATACTTTGGACTGAAGTAGGGATTATGGACGAACCAACGTTGACTACAAAGTGGTCATTAGCATGCATTCCTTCCTTATGCTAAGATGGAAAGACCCCTGGAGCTGTTGTACCCCTGGATTTCGGTTGGTTTCTTTTTCAACAACACCATTTTATTCGTTTATTAAAAAAAACAAATACGCTAGATTCATTGGTTTTATTACGGCAATTCCTTAATTTAAAGTAGTAACCAAACCTCAATGTGCTAATGCAGTTATGAAATTATTTTCGGTTGCTAATTATAACTATTACTATTATGACATACATTACTATTATTATGTAAAATGGTTTGTGTTGATTTTTTAATCAAAACTGAATACAATTTTACTAACCACTAAATTTTATCAGAGGTTACAATTAAATATTTTTGCAAATTTTACCTCTGTATCATTTGTTAAAAGTAAGTTCTTCCTCTTTGGGCACATATTTAGAGATCCTTATTGAACGCTTTTGAAATAATCTCATGCTTATTACTATATATAGTGGGTTTTTAAAAATCATTATGTAAAATAGACTTTCATTAGAAAATTAAAGTAATTTTCTCTAATTACTTTATTAATTTGACACCCGAACATTTTTATTTTGTAGATTGTATATATGATATTCTGTTTTACCCTTTTATTCCATAAAGTAATCCTTAACTCTCTTAGAAAATTAAAGTTGTTGTATACGTCTTGAAGATAAGGGGGAAGTCTAACACAACAAAAAAAAAAAAGAATTGTGTAGGCGCTTTAAAGAGAAATCTAAATAACTGCTTTATTTGATACAGTACCACGTCTAACCCTGTCCTGATATTTACGTAATAAAACGACTTGCAACTTCTCAGCCGACGATTTAAATCCAACTGTTTAAGCTATTTAACGTGAGTTATTGAAAAGATAACTGCCTCTAAGAAAAGTTATCCTAGTCATGTTAATATCCAGTGATATAGTTTGTGTTTAATATCCACTCTATGTTTGCTGAGCAGCTTGATAGACCATTTTTTCCAATCTGGTGCCCCTTCAAACTTATTTTATGGACCTAGTTCAAAATTCATAAATAATTTGGTACAAAAGATGTTTTTGTAACTATTTTTATGATATTGATGACATGCAAGCTCATAAAATTTTTTTCACCTCTGAGAATTGGCAAAGTAGTCGCTTCGAACAAGTTTAAATGTGGTCTAAACATGTATAATAAAATATCTCGATCGGGTTTATTGGCCAGCTTATTGCGCAATTTTTGCCCAATTTTGTGTCCCTTCAAAGTGGAAAAATGCATAACTAACTATTTATAGAACTAAAGAAAAATTGTTTTATAAAAAATGCAGTCAGTATCCTTTATTTTCTAAATAAACTATATTAATATTTCAGTTTTCAAGGGGTTTACGTACTTTTTGCAACTGAGCCAGATGGATTATTTTATAGAAACATTTTCATGCAAATGACCTAATAATATGTTATAGTTCTTTCGACTATTTTGTAGTCATTCCTTCTAGAACTGTATTCTGTTATGTATATACACTGTATTAGATGACATTCGTTCATTATCTAAGATGATGTTCCGAGTTATAACCGTCATACCGTTCATAAAATATTACTGTTATTGTAACAATAAAACATACTTAGTAAGAGACCTACGCTATATTGCACTCATGTTCTATTAATATATGCCTTTAAAATAACCTTAATTATGTTGGTTCTCTGATGATAATTCATATTGCAAGTTATTATTGATATAATTTTAGAATAGGTTAAACGTCATTGTAGCATCCTGCATAGAAAATATCTGTGTCGTATTTGAGCTTTTAACTATGCTAGTCGGCATGTCGCTATCGATCTCGTAACCAGCATCAGTGAGCTTGGGTTTGTCAGTTGGCGCTGGCTCGTTGCCAAGTCAACAAACAGCTTTCGTACTTTTATCTTTAAACGTGAAAAATGTCTCTTATTCGTAGTTCTCATCTTAATCAATCATTTTTGGGACATAAATAGATACATTTATATCTACTTCTCGTATACTCGTACCCCTAGCGCGTACTAGTCGTATTGTTACATTGTATACCTAGGAATAGTACAGCTGTATCGACTGATTTGTTAAGGTATTTTTTTATACTTTCCATAAAATAAGATTTATATTTGATGTTCTCTTATATAATAATATTTAGCCTGGCATTGTCGAAGGCAAATCTGTTATGTCCAACAACTGGTAGCCTGTGTAGCAGTTAGGCTACTGATGCTTAAATGTATTCCATTAGTTATTGTTATATTCTTTAATAATAATGTTCATTACGTGAACTAGAATCTACGATCCAATGAACCAACATTTTAATATCCAGAATGTAAAATAGGTTTTATTTTTAAGTTATTAAATTAAATACGCGACTCGCGTCATACAGACCTAGCTAGCACTTTATATATATATATATATATACATATTCAGTCGCTACAAGGCCAATTCAATACTTTGAGCTAGATTTTTTAAATCCTCTGCTAACACGATCTCTAATAGTTCAATCATATTCCTTCAATTGCTCTTAATGCATATAAATAACCAGTTTTCCATTTTCAATGATTAATCAATTTAAACGTATATCATCACTCGAATATTGGTATAGTATTAAATATGATTTATTTAGAACGAGTTTGTTATTTGCAGATAACAGCTAAATTTCCATACCAGTTTTACAGGGTCAAAAACTAAATAATATTTATTCTTAAATAAGATGTTTAGATCAGCCATCTGCTCTGCCTTTTTCTGTGTAAAACATTAAAATAGCAAAATTATGCCCAAGAAATGAAAGTGATTTCAAAATATGAAATAAATGGTTTCATAACATGGAGCTTATTTTTAATCTACAGAAGACGCTTCTTATGTACATTCGCTTCAGAAATAAAGTAATTAGTACTAGTCCTATAATAAAGTATCATAATAATACTGTACCTGTAAAATTTTTTAAAATTCAATCAGAACAATAATTGATTGTGATTGTAACATTACAGATCTAGCAAACATGGAATTACTTAAGAATTACAATTTACAAAGACAGACCTTGGAGAAACGGTACAGGTAAGCCACGCAAGAAAATGAATTCATGAATTTTAGCGTTCTATAGACTAAAAATTGTGTTAGTACTCAAATTAAAATATCTGTATACAAATATCTTATCGAATCCAAAATTAAATACGGTATTATTTTGTATGCAACAGCAGCAGATAGCCATCTGAACAAGATGACAGACAAAAAGTCTAGAAATATAAACTAATACGACACTGTGGGTTTTCAAATTTCTTTATGGCTTAGGAATATGAATTCATTTTAATATACCATTATTTTTATTAAATGTCATTTTATAGATATTTTTATATACTTTAAATATTGTTAACACTGGTGTTAGTCTAAGAATTCCTAATATTGTTACAGAATAAAGAGTTGTTAATATGTATGTAGAGTTGAAGTACTGATAAGATTGTTTTAGAGTTTACAAATTGTTTTTGATTTATAATTTATGAAATATTTCATAATTTTATATAGTTTAAAGGATTATAATATTATATGAAAGCATATAAAGTTTTAAGAACTGTAATGGGCTAATTTGTCTTAAAGTTTAAAAACTGTTAACTGATTTTTTTTGTTCCTGTAAAATATGTTGAAATGTAAAATTAGTTCTTACTCTAAATATGTGTGTATATATGTATGTATATGTGTAAAGATAGTTACTGCATAGAATGGGTAGTTTAAACTTATTGTTATAATGAGGCATATATTCCAATTTAAGTATATATTTATTTTATTTTAGTAGCTAGCTGAATGAATTGTAAACTATGTAGATGATAAATAAGATTTACTGTATTTCGTTTATGGTTACAGTATCAATTTAGGGAAGGTACAATAGATCCAAGTTTGCTAGTTGTTCAATATTAGTACTATAATATGGTGATTCACAGACATATATGCTATTTACTTGTAAATACACTGACAAACATTTGGACAATACTATATTTATGGATCAGTAAAATTTGTTTTGAAATCTATTTAGGGAATTTAGAACAGGATAATTAATAGGCTGATAGAAATACTAGACCTTACCGGTTTACAGTTAGGCTATTATCCATTATTTTATCTAGAAATAATCAAGTATGCACAAGTCTTATTAAGTCATACAGAACATTAAAACCAAAACACTTCGATCATAACACTGAAACATTGAAGAAAGTTTGGTATCACAAAATGACTTTGATTACTTAAACATAAAATTAAAATGTTATTGTTGAAGTAGATACTAAGACATTGATGGGATATCAGCATTTCTAATAACACTTTGGCATCTATAGTAACTCCATCTACGCACACACACACTTAACCAAATAATAGGGCAGACATTATATTAATTCCATTTGTTTTTTGAACATAAAATAAATGGAGAAATAAACTGTAGGTAATAAAATGTATAACAATATATAAATATATATAATTTCAGGTTAAGGTTATAGGGCCGATATCCCTTTCCTTCCATTATAATGCATTCCTGAGTTCTTGGAGGGGGAGGATTTCGACTATTTCTGTTTATATTGGGTTGTTATTAATATCATACATTATAATTGCAGTTAAGTTCCCGAATTTTTTTATGTAGGTTAGGTTTACATAGAGTATATAATATATATATATATATATATATATATATATATATATATATATATATATATATATATATATGACAGAATTGGGCAATTACAAAAAAATAATTGAATTGGATGCAGTAAGTGCTCTGTGGTGTAGTGGTATACATATACAGCTTGTCCCTAAAAGAATGACATGTATTTAAATATATGTATTTATCAGCAAGAAAGGGTTAACAGCAACGAATTGCATACTAAATTACTCATAAAAGATTGAAGTTTACAGAAATGAAACATAAATATTCAATGTGTCATCCTTTGGCTGCACGTACGACGTCTAGTCGATATCTGAATTCATTCCAAACTTTTCTTAAGGTGTTTTCTGTCACTAAAGCTACAGTGGCTGATATTCTGTTTTTATTTTTGTTCATCAATGTCACGAGGTAAGTGAGGAATGTAAACACGTTCTTTAACATATCCCCACAGGAAATAAGTCAGGGGGCCAAGAGTGTAAAAACGTCTGGGCAAGTTGTCATTTAGGAATCTGCGCACTTTGTTATGCCAGTGCGGTGGTGTTCCATCTTGCTGATAAATGAAATTTTCAGAGTCAACAGTAAGTTGTGGAAATAACCAGTTCCGTAGCATTGCAAGATATGATTGTCCTGTTACGGTTGGACATTTTAAAAACATTTTAAACATACTTTTCACATATATAATACTAGATAGAGTTCTATAATTAATGAGATCAAGTATCGACATTCCTAGAAATTGTAAGGTATTGTTTACAAGAAATCCTACTGAAAACACAACTGAGAAATGTAACTACAACAGAACCGTAAAAGGAGCTAAGAGAGGAGGAAGGGGAGATATGTCAATATTTTCACAAGTACTGTTATTGTAACGGAGAGGTAGCAACGCTCGCTCCAACCTTAACTGTGATTGTACTTGTAGATAAGAACTCCACAGTGATCACCGACGACTGGCCAGATAGTATGAAGGTTATATTATATTTTGTTATAGAAATTTGCAATTATTAATAACTATTATAACAAATAATTTAAATCTTTAATACGCTGAGGTGGCCACTGTATTTAAAAACTGGCTTTTAAAGATTCAAGTGTCATAAAGACCTTGGTATGTATATATTCTTTTACAAAGCGAAACATATTGTTGATAAAATTAAATAAAAATTTGAAATTAGAATGCTTTAACCAAAATTTAGTTATTAATTAAATTTTAATTTCAATGCTTTCTATTTTTAAATGTTGTGTATATATTTCTTTAGCTTAAGTTGATCAACTGTGGACGTTATGGATAAATTATAATCCAGTAAAATTAAGATTTTAATTTTGTTTGTTGAAATAATAATGATTTAAAATAATTCAATCTTTTATGAGGAGATAGGTGTATACAGCTAGATGTATAAATTGTATAACTTTCATTTAAAAATTGCTCAATTGCTCAGTGTGAATATTAAAATAAATACAATAATTAGAGTACTAAGAAAAGTACAGAAGATCTGATTCATAATACTATAGAAATAAATTGAACTAAAATGGTAGAAATATTAAGAAAAACTAATATTTCTATTATACTGATATACAAAGGTCTATGCAATTCTAAAGATATCTGACAAAAAATATATTTATGAAAGTAAAAGGTAAAGATAAGACCAAAAGATACAGGACTGAAAATACTGATTGCTGTAAATGAGATTAAAAGAGAAGTAACTGAATAATTTAACATTTATTTTATCATTTGAATAAATTATAAGGAACACTAAGGGCCATATTTCATTACTTAGCTAATGGAACAAACTTCTATAATTGTAGAGTATTTTAAGAAGGTACTTTATTTAACTATGTACTAAGTCTCTGTCGAGGTAACTGGAGTTATACGGGTTGTTCCACGATTAACCCGACAAACTTCTCAGTTGGTTTCGTCTCATTAAAATAATGAAAAAAGTTCCTATAAATATGTCCGAGAACGTTTTTGTTATCGAGCTACAGTCTGTACGTGAAGAAGATATTATTGACATGATACAACTCAGTACTCAACTTAGCACTCGCCCGACTTTCAAATAGATTCAAGACATCTCGTAGTACTGCCTTGAGAACATTGAAAGAAAACAAACTATTATCCATATCTATATATAAATGAATGTTTGTGTGTTTGTCCTTTATGGAATCGTACACTATTTGACCGATCAGTACAAAAAAAATTCGAATGTACATGTACTTTTCGACGGAGAAGGTTTATATGCTATACTCATTTATAAAACTCACCACGAGGTGGCGCTGCAAAATATAAAAGTTTTCAAAGCGCCTGCACATTATAAACTGCAATTACGAGTCAGTTACGTACATTAATTTGCCAAAGACTATTTGAAGGCACTAAGATAGAATATATGTTTGTCTTTATGATAAATATATGGTTGAACTTAAAGCTTGACTGTTAGACTGCTTTGTAATAAAATACATGTACATGTATAATGGCTATATAATAAGCATACACAGATTGTCTTGATCGTGACAGCAAGGCAAACTCTACATCGGTGTTAGAAATATAATGCACTTGAACCAGAAGTGAAAATACATGGCCAAGGCTTACGTAAAGCGTGCGAAGCCGTGGGAAACAGCTAGTCACTTATAAAGAGTACAAAATCTTCATGCAGGTGACAGTGCATACAAATTATAATTTTGTGACTTTAATAATGTAAGTTGTCTTTTATTCTCGGACGAATCGACGTTTACAAGATAATGAATTCTAAATTTGAAAAATAGTCACCGGTGTTCAACTGAAAATCCAAAAACAGTTGTAGAGTCGAACTTTCAAATTTGACTTTCGGTAAATGTGTGGTATAATTGAGGACAGTTAATCGACTCATTGGTTTTTGAAAACCACCTTACAGGTCTTGTGTACAAGGACTTTTTAGAGAAACCAACTGCAAGTTCTACTTGAAGATATATCACTTTCAAGAAGACATCAAATGATATTCCAAGATGAATGGCGCACCACCAGCACATTATTTAAATATATTTTAAAGAGCACTTGCAGATAAATTTTCCATCCAGATGGATTGGTCGGGGTGGTCCAATTAATTCGTTTTCCTAGGTTCCCTGATTAATTTCCCTAGGATTTATGCTTGGAGGCATTAAAAGAAACTTTTATACGCAGAGTAAGTTAATTCCAAAGAAGAATTATTGCAGCGAATTTTAAGCGCTTATTAACTACTTATGAATGGCCGAGATGCAATCAGAAAAGCTATATGTGGTTTCGTTAAACGCAATTGATTGTGCAAAAATTATCAAGGAAATCGTTTTGTACACTATTTATAAGGTATGGTAATTGGAATAAAAGATTAGCAAAGATCAGGAAATTAAAAATGTTTTTTACGAAAAAAAAAACGGTAATTTAATAAACAAATAATGTATTTTCTGTATTATTTTCAGTATGCTCGACTTAAATAAGTTTTTTTTTTTTTATTCTTTGTTTGAAATTTATTTTTAACGATGGAATGGTTGTGAAGACAACAGGATTTTTTCCAGACATTTGCCATCGTTCCGTGAAACAAAAAATCTGTAACACCCACCCTGATTTTTTGTTTTCACTGAACGATGGCAATGTCCAGAAACATCCTGTTTCCTTCACAATTTTTTAAACATTGTGTTTGCTTATTATAAACCTATTGTACATTATTCTCTTCTGAACTAAATTCTCTCAATATTTTGGTTAACAAGTTTGCGTGTACATTACCCATTTAATAAAGTTGATTTTAATTCAATTCTAAAGAAAGCATGTTTTTCGAGACCGAATTTCGCAACATTTGTCTGATATCTCTGAAATATGAGGTCTGACAGGTCTGGGACATATTTTATTCGATTTTTCAGTTCATTTAATGTAAAATCCAATAAATTTAACAACTACCATATAAATACCAGTTTCGCTTTATCTCCGTCTTTTCCTAAAAATCTGGCGAAATTTTTCACTAGCTGTAGCGTTTCCGGACACATGTTTATATGAACTTTTTTCATTATTGTAATGAGAGGAAATTTGTAGGGTTACTCGTGGGATATACTATATATTGATGCGCTTATAATGTTTTCCCCTGAGAATAATAATTGGAAATCTAAAATTAAAAATGGTTATGCGAGAAAAGCTCTACTTCAATCAGCAGGGACAGCCAAAAATGTATATGCTGTGTAGTAATATAACATTTCACTACTTAACCGTGTATGTTTGTATCTGGATATTTAAATTAAAGATTTCTTATAAATTGCAGTAAACATGGAACAACATATTATTGTCTGTATCTGGTCTAAGGACACCCGTTTAGAATTGGGGTTTCAGGAAATATTTTAACAAAATAAAAAATATATTTTATGATACATTTAAATACGTAATACCTATCTTTAAAGTGTACAAAGTAGATCTATTAGGTTTAATGGAGACGTGTAATTGTTACTGAAAATTAACTCAATAATCATATAAATAAAGTCGAGACGCAAAAGATAAAACACTACTATAAGCGTAGACTTAAAATTTTATAGTTAACTTTTTGACATGAATACATTGGATTATTCATTATTAGTTAGACACAGATGAGACGCTACCGTATCGATATAATATCAGTCTTTCCAGGCATGGGACGAGTATAAATGGATAGAAGATGGATGGCTTTAATATTCATCTAAAGCGTATTTTATTTTGTAGAAGGCAGTTTAACAGATCGTCTGCCTAATAAGATAAGAGAGATGAAACTTTTTGATTTGAGCAGTGTATGATACCTGGTTGTAGCATGCCTTGTGAATAGTTTACGAATTCGAGCTTTAGAGAATGATACCTGAAAATAAGACCAGCTTGCTCTTACATAAAGTCATACTTATTCTCATATATGAGCATTACTCTGACATCATAAACAAAAGAATGAATGAGAACAGTCCAATGGTTTTTTGGGAGCTTGTATTGAATTCAGATAATAATGTAGAAAATATGTCAATTTTTGGCAATAAGGGGTTTTTTAATAGATTTATTAGTTGATGGTAGCTTGTATTCGATCTGTAATTAGCAGCAACTCCATTACAAAACCACACGCGCAGTCAAGCACTCAGGAAGAAACTATGAGTGAGCTTAACGGCCGGAGTAGCCAATCAATATTTCAACGTTATTAACGTACTCTACTCGTCCTGAATAAAAATATGTATATGGTTTTAAGGGTGAAAACACAAATAACCATATTTTTTTAATAATTGAAATGTAAACAGCTTAGTACAGCATTAACAAGAGTCCCGGCGGAGCAAGTACTTTTTGTGATTCAATTTTTATTGAAATTATATATATATATATATATATATATATATATATATATATATATACTAGCAGACCCAACAGACGTTTTCCTGTACACACGTCTTTAATTCGAAAATTTTAAACTTTGATTAATCTGTAACAATCTGGGCTGTTTTGATAAAAATGTATATTAAAAAGTTATTACAATATCTAACTTCATCACATGTACATTTAATCACACTTCGACCAACCGATAGTGTGTGAGTATAACATGAGTGATGTGAAATGTAGAGGATGTTTTAAATGAGAACTTACTTAATCTGAAGGTAAAAAAGTTGGAACAAACTATTTTATAAACAGGTATATTTTTTCAACTTTCAACTTAATTTATCGTAATGCCATTGAATGTACAATATTTTTGTTAATCCTTCAGGAGTATACACAAACAAATTAGATGATTATCCGATAAAGCTGAAGTATAATAAGTGACCTCTATCACAATCGAATTATTGATATTTCTGAATAGCCTATATAACTACTATCCGAATTAGATTATAGTTATGTAAAGGCTGAAGTATAATAAGCGGCCACCATCACAATCGAATTATTGATATTTCTGAATAGTCTATCTAAATTACCGAATTTCATTATAGTTATTTAAAATTACACTATAGTATCGGAACTGGGCAACAGAATTTAATTTATCTAAAATACTAAAGAAGTATTCCGTATAGGGCTGAAGTATAATAAGTGGCCACCATCACAATCGAATTATAGATATTTCTGAATAGCCTATCTAAACTACTAAAATGACGAAACTGTATTAGATTATAGTTATTTAAAGGCTGAATTATAATAAGGAGCTGAACTCCTCCTAAATGGGTGGACCATCTTGGAATGTTTTACATTGTATCCAGCAGAATGCGCTACGATCACATTTTCAAATGTTTTATATTTTAATTCCAGGTTTTCCTGACAGTTTGTGCTGCTATCAAATATGTGTGTTGTTTTGTAACATCGTGTAATTATTGTGTGAGTGCTAATTGTAATATTACATTAATAGAGATTGAAGATGTTTGAAGTACATAAAAAACTATAGATATTTATTGAAATATTATTGAACTAATTTTGAAAATTTATTGAACGAAGTGAGTATATTGGTCGCATAACCTAAGTAGCATACAAATCAAAAGGTTGTGTTTCTATGTGTGAATAACTATTGTTAACAGTTTGGTCACACAAGTTCAAATTAAGTAGCATATAAATCACATGATTGAATAACTATTCGTCCTCTTCCACGAAGACGTGGCATTTTTCAGTAAAAATAAAATTCTGTATAATAGTACACAATGAATATGAGTAACTTATTGAATATGTAATTTTAATTAATAAACTTCTAGATAAAAATGTATAACAACGTAGACTACGGTATCTAAAATACTAAATAAGTATTCCCTATAGGCCTGAAGTACAATAAGTGGCCACCATCACAATCGAATTATTGATATATCTGAATAGCCTATCTAAACTACTGAATTACATTATAGTTATTTAAAATTACAGTATAGTATCGAAACTGGCCAACAGAATTTAATTTATCTAATATACTAAATAAGTATTCCCTACAGGTCTGAAGTACAATAAGTGGCCACCATCACAATCGAATTATTGATATTTCTGATTAGCATATCTAAACTACTGAATTTCATTATAGTTATTTAAAATTCCAGTATAGTATCAGAACTGGCCAACAGAATTTAATTTAAAACCAATTCCTACATTATTAACAATATTTTATTGACACATGTGATTCTCTATTAATTTTATATTACAATTAGCACTCACACAATAATTACACGATGATACAAAACAACATACAAATTTGATAGCAGCACAAACTGTCGGGGAAACCTGGAATTAAAATAGAAAAACATTTGGAACTGTGATTGTAGCGCATTCTACTGGATCCAATTTAAAACATACCAAGATAAAAAACAATTTATTTATAAACAAAAAGTTAACTGATCAATCGCTGCACACTTAATATTTAGGAATTTCAGATAAAAGTGTATTTTAATAAAACTGCCAATTTTATATCTGGATAACCTCTATTGATATTCCTGATTAGCCTATCTAAACTACCGAATTTCATTATAGTTATTTAAAATTACAGTATAGTATCAGAACTGGCCAACAGAATTTAATTTAAAACCAATTCCTACACTATTAACAATAGTTATTCACACATGAGATTTGTATGCTACTTAATTTGAACTTATCTGACCAATTTTGACTGCAGATTAAAAATTTAAATTACAACAAATTATTTTTAATCCATTAGTTTAAAACTTGATTATCTAAAATGTTAACAATAGTTATTCACACATAGAAACACAACCTTTTGATTTGTATGCTACTTAGGTTATTTGAGGTAATGCGACCAATAATCTCTATTCATGTACTATTACAATTTTAGCACTCACACAATAATTACACGATGTTTTATTTTTTATTTTCTTCTTTTTGCTTGTTGGCTTTTATGAACTTATAAAGCGGCCACGTTGTACACTTTTTATAACTTCATTCTATTATATTTTAATGTTATTTGCCGTATTTACTTTTGAAACATGAACTTTACAAAACAACACACACACATTGATAGCAGCACAAACTGTCAATTTCAGTTAAAAGCTAAAACTTCCAATTTTATATCTGGATAATCTCTATCCTCCAGTGAGTACAGAATATATTGAAATAACAAGTGGTGTTATTTTTATATGTTTATGCTTACTGTATGCTTTCAAGACTATTATTGATGAAACGTATGGCTGTGTTGTAATATTATAATGTTTACATAGAACAATTGGTGAAAATTTAACTTTGCAATCTGCATTAGACTACTAATCAAGCACTTTATAATAATGTAATCTAAATGTAAACAAATGTTTCTGCCTCTTTGGTGAACTTCAGCTGAAAATATTCACAGCTGTTAAGTATCAGTTCACTTTGTATTACGTGTCGTAGCGCAGTCTGTCGGATCCAATATAAAACACTCCAACATCAACAACAATTTATAATTAAAAATTTAATTAAATTTGACCAAATAAATAACTATAATGAAATTCAGTAGTTTGGATAGGCTATTCAGAAAATATCAATAATTCGATTGTGATGGTGGCTGCTTATTATACTTCAGCCATTAAATAACTATAATCCAATTTGGATATTAGTTTGGATAGGCTATTCAGAAATATCAATAATTCGATTGTGATGGAGGCCACTTATTATACTTCAGCCCTATCGGAAAACCATCTGATTTGTTTATGTACACTCCTGAAGGATTAACAAAAAATATTGTACATTCAATAGCATTACGATAAATTAACTTGTAAATTAAAAAAATATACTTGTTATAAAATTAGTAATTTAAAATTACAGTATAACATCGGAACTGGCCAACAGAATTTAATTAAAAACCAATTCCTACACTATTAACAATAAGTAGTTATTCACACATGTGATTTGTATGCTACTTAATTTGAAATATGTGACCAATTCTGACTGCAGATTAAAAAATGTAAATTACAACAAATTATTTTAAATCCAAGTAGTTTAAAACTTGATTATCTAAACTGTTAACAATATTCACACATAGAAACACAACCTTTTGATTTGTATGCTACTTAGGTTATTTGAGGTATGCGACCAATATACTCACTTCAATAAATTTGCAACATGAGTACAATAACTTCAATAAATAACTATAGTTTGTTATGCACTTCAAACATCTTCAATCTCTATTAATGTATTATTACAATTAACACTTAGCACAATAATTAGGCTACACGATGTTACAAAACAACACACAAATTTGATAGCAGCACAACTGTCGAGACAACCTAGAAATTAAAATAGAAAAATATTATGGCTGTGTTGTAATATTATAATGTTTACATAGAACAATTGGTGAAACTTCATCTTTGCAATCTGCATTACACTACTGATCAAGCACTTTACAAATTTAAAATATGAACTTTCTAAATTTTAAGGGGAGATGTACGCCTATATTGTAAAAAAAATCAATATTTATTTTATATTTTTATCTTAAAGTATAGATTTTTCTGAGTTCAGTGATATATAATACATATATATTTGGGTTATATTTATATGCTAAAAAAAATTATAAACATGCTAGTCAGGCGCACGGATCCGTGGTCAGACATATCGAAGACGTTCTGAACGATAGGATATTGTTTTGAGCATTTTAATATACATAACTTGCACTTTTTAATATTACTTAATATTATTTTAATAATATTTTAAAATTATTTTCACCAGACCTGCTTAAAAAATGTCTCCATGGTCAAACACAGAATGTAAACGAAAGTTTTAATTCTTTGTGGGTTGTGGACGCGTATACCTAAATTAAATTTTGTAGGCCTGCAAACACTAAGATTTGGTGTTTTTGACAGTATTATTACTTTTAATGAAGGAAGTCAAGGCAGAATAAAAGTGCTTAATGATCTAGGTATAAAGCTAGGCCAAAAGCTGTGTTTATACCCTACGTCAGAATGATGAGGACCGAGTGAGGAAAGCCGAAAAAGCTGGTGAAGAAGAGACAAAGCAAGCTAGGAAACGGGCAAGAATGGTGAGGAAGAAACTAATTGATGATGATAAGGCCAAGGAACAAGACTATGAAGCAGGAATGTTTTAAAAGGTACTTTTTAATCATATTTTTGTATACATAAAAGTGTTTTGTGAATTACCGAAAATTTACTTTTTTGACATAAATGTTCCTTTTTCTCAGGAACTAGTTGTCCAATCTTCATGAAATTTATATCATATATATAACGTACCTATTCATACAAGCCCTGCCACTTTCATAAGTCTAGGTTAAAATAAAAAAAAATAAAAATTTTTTTTTAAACAAATAATTGAAAACAATATTGAGTATCCTTAAAAAATTTCTAAAGCCAAAAATATTGATTGGAAATCTTTAAAAGTGGCAGGGCTTGTGTATAATAGTATGTTTTAGAAGTGCTAAAAATTTCAATTCGTTAGGTATCATAGTTCTTGAGAAAAATGAACATAAATATTTGAAAATTAACATGAGCTGGTATAGGGCGTATCTCCCCTTAAATGTGAACAAATGTTTCTGCCTCTTTGATGAACTTCAGCTGAAAAATATTCACAGTTGTTAAGTAACAGTTCACTTTGTATTACGTGTCGTGGCGCAGTCTGGCGGATCCAATGTAAAACACTCCACCATCAACAACAATTTATTATTAAAAAATTAATTAAATAAAACTATTGAAATTGGACTGAATTATGAATCTAAACCATTCTCGGATCCAACTGAAGACACACAAAAAGTTTCATTAAAATCGGTCCACCCGTTTAGGAGGAGTTCAGTAACATACACACGCACACAAGAAATATATATAAAGATATATATATATATATATATATATATATATATATATATATATATTATATATATATATATAAAACGTCTGTACATTATTGATTTATCATTATGCCATATTCTATTTTTGCAGTTGATTTAGACCTACTGTCACCCATACAGTAATATATGTATGCTAGTTGTAGATCTCTAATTAAACCTACTATATCATCATCCCCTTTGTATGCGTGTAGGGATCTACTTGGTATTGTGGACGGATTATTCTTGTTGCCGTATCATATACGGCTTGTATTGGATGGGTTTTGACCGGGTGGCGTAACTAACGCCAATGCAACCAATGCGGTGCATTGGGGCGCAGGCCTTCAGGGGGCGCAGGCCCTAGAAGGGCGCAAAAGTGTTTTTTTTTAATTGAAGCTAAATTTGTGGGTAACAAAACATTTGACCACCGAGTTGTATTCGTTATTCTAACAGTACAATAGTATGAACTATTAATACACTATTTAAAAATATTCTCATGATGAGTATATTTGAAATGAAATATGATAACTAGTCCACTCAAGTCTAGGTTATCTGCGATGTTACTACTATGCCGGACTGATACGTTCAGTTTGAATGTTGGGACACTACTGAGCCGCGCGCTGTCCCCACAACTCAGTTTTACTCCGTAACTGCTGCGCATCTCAAGGTCATGCGGCATGTAGTAGGCCGCCGCCCCTCCCCTCTCGTGTGCCGGGTGCCTGGGCGAGTCCAAGTCTCGGCGGGAGAGGGGTGGCCGCTGCGCACTCACAGACTAGTCACCCTGTCCTGTCAGTCGGTCCTTGTTAGTACGATTGTGCGGTTCAGTAGTGTGAGTTTTATTACAAAACAATTTTGTCTGTGTATTTGTTATACAATTTAAATCAGTGGACCGTTTTTTACCGTATAAATTTGTGCGTTTTTAATGGATTTCGTTATGATTGTTTGTGATTGAACGAAATGGACGGAAACAAAAGACCTAGTGGTGCCGAGTTCCGAAAAAGGGAAAAACAAGAAGAAGAAAAAGTGAAGAAACTACCAAAGATTGACACGTTTTTTAAAAAACGGGATTTTGCTGATACCTCTCAAAGTCAATCAGGTGACGATGGTGTTGGTGAGAATGAATGTGGGCTTGGGGGTAAAATATCCACGTCAGAAGATATCGTCGAATTGAATGTTCTTGCCGATAACCAAACTTCAGAAGTCCACCAAAATGTGAGTAAGTCTGCTGATTTAAATATTACATATACTGCTCCTTCTACATCAGCAACTGGCGGAAGTATTTCAGTACAAGAAAAAATACTGATGTCTTTGGTATAATCTGCAATGATGGTGGAGTAGAGAGTACAGACATAGCTCTTTTCTCAGAAGATATTAACAATGATGAATTGAAATCTCGGATTTTGAACTCCGAACCGTGTAGACCTCAAGGGCCATTCCCTAAAGACATTAAAACAAATAGATCCTTTTCGAAAGATTATTATTTTTCCGAAACGAAAACTGGCCAAAAAATTGAGCGCTTTTGGCTTTGTTACTCTCCGTCTTTAAATGGCGTGTATTGTGAACCATGTTGGCTGTTTGCTAACAGACTTGATAAAAACTTTAACAATGCATGGTCTACTGGGAAAATTAATGATTGGAGAAATCTGTCAACAAAAATTAAAGACCACGAATTGAGTAAGTGCCATATTAATGCATGTATCGGATATGGAATAAGAAAAAATAATAGAGATATCAAAACTCTTTTCTATGACAAAGAAGATAAACTGGTTGAAGTAATAAAGAGAAATTTTGGATGTTATCATAACAATGTCAACCTGTAATCTAGCTCTTAGAGGTCATCGATCTGAGAGCATAAAAAATGTTAAGAGTGAGTCAGGAAATTTTCTGAATATTATTGATCTCCTTTCTAGATACGACCCTATTTTAAAGAATCACCTGGAAAACGAAGATAGTAGGGTAAAATACTTAAGCCCTTCAATTCAAAACGAGCTTATTCATTTGACATCTCATCAGATTTTGAGTGAAATATTGACTGATGTTCAACAGTCTCCATTTTTTTCTCTCATTTTAGATACTACACAAGACATTTCGAAAATTGATCAGTTATCAATAATCTTAAGATATGTTTTATACAAACCAGACCTAAATCAGCTTGAGGTAATGGAATCCTTTTTAGGCTTTGTGCAAGTACTAGACCAGTCAGCCGAAGGACTAGAGGATCTTGTAGTTAAATTTATAGAAGAAAAGAAAATATCTTTTGATAAGTGCCGAGGTCAAGGATATGATGGCGCTTCTGTCATGAATGGAATTTACACAGGACTGCAGACCAGAATAAAAATCAAAGTCTCCTAACGCTGAGTATGTCCATTGTGCTAGTCACAATTTAAATTTAGTTTTAAACGACAGTGTGAAATCGATTTCAGAGATTTCATCATTCTATGATACAATAAACAGTATTTATGTATTTTTCGGGCCAAAGCCTACCAAGATGGCAATGTTTAAAAGAGTTGACCGACTCCTGTGTTATCAAGTTAACCTTGAAAAAACTCTGTCCTACTAGGTGGTCGTCAAGGTACGACGCTTTACTATCAATCAATGTAAATTTTGTCGCTGTGCTGAAGTGTCTATCGAAAATAATTTTGACTTCAAGCAAGAACAATTGAAGTCGCAGAAGCAACTGGTCTTATAAAGGAAATGTCTTCTTTTGAGTTTGTTTTGATGTTAGTGTTTCAAAGTCGAATTTTAGAAAGAATCCAGATCACGTCGAAAACCCTACAGAGGTCCGACGTTAATCTAGACGATGCAAAGAATCTCCTTCAGAAGTGTTTAAATACTGTGAGCCAACTGCGAGGAGAATTCGACGATGTCCTAGATCAAGCCAGGAGGTTAGCTGCTAAGTGGAATATTGATTCGTCAATGACCTCCAAACGTAAAAGAAAAGTAAAGACTTTTTTTGACGAACTTTCTAGTGACTATGAGTTTAGTGATCCTGTGCATTGCTTTAAAGTTAGGGTATTTGTGAGAGCTGTTGATATTTTAATTTCACAGTTAAACGAAAGGTTTAAATCTATGTTATGTATAACTGACACGTTCAGTTTTTTAAACCCAGATAATTTGTTACGGTTTTCTGACGAACAACTCGTACAGTCAGCCTCTGACTTTTGTAAAAAATATGAATCTGATGTGACTCATGCTTTAGTTAACGAAGTCATTTGCTTTAGAAATATAGTCAAAGACGACATCAGAAGTAATAAAATAAGCAAAATCAGCCAGCTGGCTGATTATCTATTGATTGAAAATAAGTTTATTTCATCAAGTGTGCCAAACGTATGTACTGCATTCATAATGTTTCTTACATTACCCGTGACTGTGGCAAGTAGTGAAAGGTCTTTTTCCAAACTAAAAATAATTAAGAACTACTTAAGAAATTCTATGTCCAATACTAGACTGTGTGACCTTAGTGTAATTAGTATTGAACATGAGAGAGCTCGGTCTTTAGATGTAAAAAGGTTAGCTAGACGGTTCCTAGAAACAAAGAGCCGTAGGGGCTTTGTCAGGGAGTGGGAGTAGGAATTAAAACCCTCAATTAAAATGTATATGTTTCATGTTTAGCATAAAATTAACATTAAGATAATGTTGGAGCTTCTTACATCATTTATATGTCTCTGAATAAATGTAAAATAAATGTAAAAAGTAAAAAGAAGTATTCTTATTTTATCGTCCTAAAAAGTACAATAATTAATTGAAAGTATGTAATGTGATCCTAGTCTTGTAGTTAGCCCTAATTGAAATGTTTGTACATAAACTTTGACAATCAAAACATGTAAATGTAAACAAAAGATTCATCATTGGTGTTAACATTTACCAGGTGTTTTGCCAAATTTAACATTAGTGTTTACGTTTACCAATTACCAGGTGATTGAATGATTGATTTAAATTTTACTAAGTTTGAAACTAATATGACCAAGAAATACAAACAGTAAAAAGTCATAACATCATAAGTTTTAATAATCCATTGATTATAAAACATTAAAAAATTAGAAATACCGTCATTTTTGACAGGATGATAACCTAAATAACCTAGTATATCATATATCTTTCTCTAATTGGATAGAGATTGTACAATGCCGTATGTAGCGAAGCAGTATCCAGGAAGACTTGCATTGGGGCGCAATCAAACTAGTTACGCCACTGGTTTTGACTATGGCTACATGAGATTGATCATAAGTCCTGCACACTTATTGCTTATATAGGAAGCCTACAATCTTGCTACCGGTGGGAAACCTGATCGCCAAGGCCTGATCGGACAGGTCCAACATAAGGACGGTTAGTCTATTCCTGCCCCCTCACATTCCTATTTAAATTGGACCGTGGTTATAACTCGTGTATTGGGGAACAGGTCATTTTGTTTTTGTTGGAGCTACAACTTAAATTCTGTAAGGATTTTCTATCTCAGGCGAAAAAATCCTCGTGAATATAATACAACGTATAAAGACAATAGTTTATGTTCGAAATATGTATGTATGCCTCTTGAATATACTCTGGTATACGAAAGTAATCATCTTATAATAACCAGTAAACTCATCCTAAAGACATTCAGGCAGCATCTCATGTGGAAAACATTCTTATAAGACTTATAAAGTACCTTGATATAGGAGGAGTAATCGAGCTGGAATGAGCAGCAGCTTCATTATAAAGCCACATACTCAGCCAGTAACTCTCACCAGCAGCGTTATTACTTCGTGTCTCGGGCAAATGTCTACTCTTGCTTGCTTTACTGAATAACGCAGAGTTATAAGAAACCAATACAGTACATGTAACTGTTCAGGAGAATTCCCAGACAAAATTGTTTTAAAAAAGTTGGAAATAACCTATTATTCATACATTTAAAACATCACGAATATTCAAAATTAAAGTGTTATATCTTTATCCTAATATAATTGTAAGAAGTACAAACGGCATATTAATTTTGTTTACAGTAAAAGCCAATTACTTTTAAAGTAGAACTTACTGCTATAGTTCACGTTCCTAAAGATTTAAGTGTTGCAACTCTAAAATCATAACTTGAGCCATTTATTATAAAAACATCGGCTTTACATGTCTTGAAATTAGGTGTTGTTCTCACTGTTACATTGGCAAAGACGTTTTTTTTAATAAGCCAATAAAACAATTAAGAGTCAGTAATGTTAAACAACAGACTTTTATTGACATCAAGATTGTGTGGCCCTATTTTACCGTAAATGGTTATCGGATTCTAAAATAAATTGTTGCTTGTTTCGAATTATACGAGTATATATACGACGCATATATCGTTTTTTTTTTTCTGTGTAAAAGAATATATTATAATATCCATGTTGATTTGAACATAACATTTAACACTTTTGATCCCAAGTTTTATTCATTACATTTATCTAACACTTTGTGGATAGGAATGTTATAACTTATCCCAGTTTCAGCTTTTTCTGTACACTAAAATTAAAATATATCGTATTAGCTATCACTTCAAACTTTAATTATAATTCGGCTTACGGAAGTTCTATGTAAGTTAAACGTCTTGTGTGTGTGTGTGTGTGTGTGTGTGTGTGTGTGTGAATTTTTTTATCTTGGTGAATTTGTATACAAAGGGTCACGATATACAGGAATTAAAAAACATCCTTAATCTGCGTCATGAGGCTGATCGCAATAGGAAGAATCGAATGAAATCTTCGTTAAACGTTTGTTAGGATCACAAAACTGGAATACAGTGGACACAAGAGAGACAGGAAGCTCATTAGTGTGTCTACTTTTACTTCCTCTGTACGCCCCCGGTCACACTTCCCCAACCGCATCTTGTCACACTTGACACATTTTTGGTAACAAGACGCTCCCAGCAGCAGTAGTACCAACATTATTTCTCATATATAGCTTTTTTACTGTTAAAATATTCTTGTATCAAACATTAATAGTTTTAGTCTTATATTTGTGTTAGCTTAAAACATTTGTTTATGTGTATATGACTTCCTAGAGTAATATATCGTAAACTATAGTTTCCTATTCTTGATTTTTGTTTTTATCTCACTACATATTGGATTGATGACATTATGTGTTAAATATTTTTTTATATTAATTGCAGAAAATGTGACTCTAAAACATCGATAGTTAACGACTAAAATCCCAATGTTGTTTCCATTTTGCTTCTTGTACAGATTCCTGTACTCACGTAAGCGATATGTACGGCATGTGCATGTATGTACAAGTTTGTAAAATGTCACCCACAAAAAATATAAAGTGGTAGATGGAAATATACAGTACATATACAAAACTCAGTCAAGTGTTAAACGGATTAACTATAAATGGCTGTAAGTTATCTCTTCCAAAACATTTTGTTATACAAGTAAATCATTCACACTTGTAAGTGCTATCCACAGAACTGACAATAGTCAGTTTACTTATTAAAAAAATAAAATTCATAATCACTACACAACCGAAATCTAAATGAATTGACTTAATATATCATATGAATAACAGTAAGCAATCACTCTTTTAGTGATGAAGTTTGTCTATCTGCAATGAATATTAATGACTGGTTAAGTTTTCAGTGGAACGTTTCCCATAAAAACTTTACTATTGAGGGTATTATAATACATAGTAGTGTCTTTATTACACAATATTAACAACAAAATGAATACTCTGTGAACCATAAAAAGTAGTAAAAAGTGGAATACAAAAGTATAAACATTCTGTAACTGAATTTTGGTAAATTAAAATTATTTCGAACGAAATAGCATGTATGAGTGTAGATAGTAGATATCGTTGTAATTAACTTTTTGCTTTTTGATCAATTGAAGTACGTACTCAATAGTTAACTAACCTCACCTTATTTTAATTATTTGACTTGCCTCTTTAATAGAAAAAACTAATCGGTGTCGGAGCTCTCAGGTATTAAAAATGTCTAACCTTTTATAGAGCTGCATCTTTAGGTCGTTATTAATTTTAATTATTCAGGATTTTAACACAAATCATATCGAGGATATCATTAATAATACTGGTTGAGGTAATAAGTAAAATAGACCTTCAATATGTGTAACGTGTGACAAGTTTAAAAGGGGAGATGACGCGTGTAATTTTATCAATCGTGGATGACATGAGTGATACATTATAGAGACAATGTCAGTCAGGTAACGTTCATCGTTGATTACTTATGACATGCGTGGCAGTAAAATTTTATTGAGTCACTGCTTCGGTGATATCTCATTACCATGTAAACTGTGACGACTTTTGACCTATGAGTGGTTTACAGAATAGCATTGACATTTATGAAGTCAACCACTTTGGTGATGGTTTGCTTCTACATACTGTTAAGAATTTTTATGTTTGTGGATTCAATTATATGTTCCTTATATTGACTTATTATATACTAATTATCATGTATTTTACTTTTAACTTAAAACGTACGTGACATATAGAATTTACGTTTAGCTCTTCTTTGTTTGCAATTATTTATTTACTGTCTTTATTTTTTAACATAAAACGTTATATTTTTTTATTAATAATATATAAGGTTAAAATAAGGAAAGGAAAAAGTCTAGAAAAATACTAACTTATGGTACAGTAACTACAGTACAATTTTAATGTTGAAGGAAAATATATATAATCTTATAATGTATAAAATTACGAAAGAATTAAAAAGTTAATTTTAGTATTATTGTAATAGAAATTTTTGTAGGCAAATTTTTAACAAAAGGTCTCTATAAAGTTTCGTTAGTTATTACGGAATTAATATAACAGATAACAATATATAATCACAGTGCTAAACAAGAACTAAAACATTTATATGAGGTTTTCATGAACGCAAGAGTAGACATTTATCTGAGTTACTCTGTAGTAACGCTACTAGTGAGTTACTGCATGCATATATGGTCTTATAATGAAGTTGCTGTTCATTTCGATTACACGTACATACCAAGATAGATTTTTACCTTTTATTTACACATACTGAAAAAAGTAGCAAAGTTCAAGTTGGCGCACTGAATAAAGGTTAATAGTACACAAGACGTGCACATTTTATACTGCTGTTATAAGGTAATGAAACACAATAATTTCGTGAACCAGCTAATGTGTAAAAAATCAGTTATTTTCAGTGAGGTAAAAACAGTCGCAACTGTTTAATTTAGTTTGTTAATAAGATTCAATTTTTATTAATTTGTGATAAAATTTTACATATACAGAGTGTAACAAAAAGATTGTGCTGGCAATGCATTTTCAGAGTCCATACGTGATGTTAACCTAAAAATGAAAAAATAATGGTTATCCCGATTTCTACTTCGTATAGCAGCTATACGTCATTTTTATAGTTATTTAAACAATTTTTATTTTTTTTGTTATCTTTTCGATTGTTATAAAACTTGATAAAGAGGTCCATGTCGGTAGGTAGGCTGTTTGTACTAGAAAACATGTTTAAATTAGTTTGAATATATTCAAAATGGCGGCCATTTAATTTTTATTTTACGAAATATCTAATTAACCACTCCTTTTTTCAAGACAACAGAAAAGTGTTTAACCGACGATTTCTTCCTAAGGAAACATTTTTTTGTAAAAACCTCTTAAGAAATAACTATTTTATGGAAGGTTTCATATTATACATGCAAACTAAATGACGCATAATTTAATAACAGTTATTTGAAACAGCTGTTATTTTACATTAGCTGTTACTGTATTTAAAATTCAACACTTAAACTGAATATTAAACTTTTAAGATGTAATAAATGTAAGCGTAAACCAAATTAACACACTAGTAATATCGGTCTGAAATTTGTAGTGTTATGGAAGATAACTTTTCGTTACAGTAAGAATGATCATAATGTCTTACAAATTGTTTTCTCATTCGGTAAAATGTCTATTTGGAAACACTTGTGCATACGAATGACGAGCATCAGCACGTTTGTGGTTTGCAAGGCCATACATAATGGGTTAGTTAATTTGTTATTATAACATGGCATACAAATTAAAGAAAGACGTTAGAAAACGCGCAAAATTCTGTTATGAACTAAAATTATAAGTTTCAAACATAAAATTTCTGAAAACACCATTAACAATAAGAGTTCATATCAAACACGTTACTGAAAAGAATTTGTAACTTTTCATTATTAATAATATTAATTGCTGTGATAACATATCAGTGACCCAATCGTTAAAATTTGATAGGCCATTGATTGCACCTTTTCTAGGTGCAAATATGAACACCATGAACCATGATAAATATTAGAACTCTATCATATCTCTTATTTTAAGGGGAGGGAAATCTTGCCTCCCTCGAACATTTATCGTCTTTCCCATAACCGGCAGTTGGGTTAGGAGCAGTCCAGTGAGGCGTTGTGGTTCTTATAAACCGAAGTCGTAGCCCGGTGGATGATCGCACAAAACACAATCACAGCCTCCGAGAACTGAGCAAAAACGCCGACACGCCTGGCGCGGGTTGTCCAACTCTGACAAAACGGTTTAATCCTTGCTGCAACATCTAATCTTAAGTTACCTCAGGTTAATGTCATATTCTGTTTTAAAACAGGTAATCAATATTATATTTATCATAAAGTTAAATTAAATTTTATTACATAATTTACACGAGACATCGCTTTTATAAAATACTATAATATTTTCATTAATAATATTTAAAAAGTAGCTAAAACTATTTCAAAACATTATAAATAGGTAAATTTATGTATAAAATTATTGATGGTAAAGTTTAAAAAAAGGTCTATACTGAAAAACTTTCAATCTCTCAATAGGTAATATATACAGGTATCTGATAACAAACTTTATTGTAGAAATATTCTTTATGCATTTAACTCTGGGTTAATAACTAATGAGGCGTAGCTATAGCAAGAAGGACTGATACAGTCAGAAATTTTAAATAGAGACTCAAAACGAATTTAATTATTCCAGTAGTTAAAAGAGTGACAGGTTAAGATTTCAAACCCTGAACTAAACAAAAGGTGAAATGGAACTGAACTCCAAACAGTCTTAATAAACCCAACAATGAGTCACTAATATTGGATATATATATATATATATATATATATATATATATATATATATATATATAGGTTTATTTACTTGTCACGCAAGGTTCTCTCCACACATCATACAAATTAAAAGTTTATCATAACATTTTGAGGTCAATATATTATTATTTTTATATTATTATACAAAAAATATCCAACATTTTATTTCTACAAATTAGTCTTGCTGACCTTACAAATTGCTACTCAAATTTTGTTTGTTGTAGAAAGTCCTTTTGACCTATTTGTCCCTCAATCGGGGTTTTAAGCTGATAAGACTCTTGAGTGATTACAACTGATTTAGGAAAGGACTATATATATATATATATATATATATATATAATATATATATATACATTAAATTGTATAAATGGCAATAGCCTTATTTAATTTCAATAAACATTGAATCGCAAAAAGTACTTGCTCCGCCGTGAGACACTAGCCTTCTTCAACATGTACTGGTAGAAAAAACTAAGATGGACATGTAATTATTTTGTGAAGCAGAAATAGTAGGCTTGTTCATTGAGTTTTAGATTACTTTCAGATAAAATTTTAATTTAAATTCAAAAGAAACATTCACTACGAATAAAACCTACTACCAAAAAGCCACAAATAACGTACTCTATTAAATAGTACCTACCGAATAGACAATCCCTCTGGGCATGGTAAGGAGCTTTCTTCTCATTTAAATACAAATCGTATAAATGCATTCGTATACTTTAATATACAATGAGCATAATTCACCTATGAACAGCTGTGGTTAAATTTAAATATTGT
>NW_025777121.1:0-74958 GCF_021130785.1 Homalodisca vitripennis | reverse complement strand
TGTGTGTATTGTTCATGTAATATTCATTAACCCAAAACCCAATCTTGTGCAGATTCGACTCAAGGCTACGCCAGTACTTCTCAGAATATTAGACGAGTGAGTTGTACTATCGCGGGAATGGAGATTGGCCCTCTTGTAATAACACTGTGTGTATTGTTCATGTAATATTCATTAAACCCAAAAACCAATCTTGGCACATTCGACTCAAGGGCTACGCCAGTACTTCTCAGAATATTAGAACGAGTGAGTTGTACTATCGCGGGAATGGAGATTGGCCCTCTTGTATAACACTGTGTGTATTGTTCATGTAATATTCATTAACCCAAAACCCAATCTTGGCAGATTCGACTCAAGGCTACGCCAGTACTTCTCAGAATATTAGACGAGTGAGTTGTACTATCGCGGGAAATGGAGATTGGCCCTCTTGTATAACACTGTGTGTATTGTTTCATGTAATATTCATTAACCCAAAAACCAATCTTGTCACATTCGACTCAAGGCTACGCCAGTACTTCTCAGAATATTAGACGAGTGAGTTGTACTATCGCCGGGAATGGAGATTGGCCCTCTTGTATAACACTGTGTGTATTGTTTCATGTAATATTCATTATAACCCAAAAACCAATCTTGTCACATTCGACTCAAGGCTACGCCAGTACTTCTCAGAATACTAGACGAGTGAGTTTGTACTATCGCGGGAATGGAGATTGGCCCTCTTGTATAACACTGTGTGTATTGTTCATGTAATATTCATTAACCCAAAAACCAATCTTGTCACATTCGACTCAAGGCTAACGCCAGTACTTCTCAGAATATTAGACGAGTGAGTGGTACTATCGCGGGAATGGAGATTGGGCCCTCTTGTATAACACTGTGTGTATTGTTCATGTAATATTTCATTAACCCAAAAACCAATCTTGGCAGATTCGAGTCCAGGCTACACAAGTACTTATCAGAATATTAGACGAGTGAGTGGTACTATCGCGGGGGAATGGAGATTGACACTCTTGCATAACACTGTTTTTATTTTTTTACGTAATATTGCAACGAAATTCGTACACTGAATTTGGAATACGACTGGGTCCTAAATATTAAACGAGGTCGTGAAACGTTGATTGGAAGGTAGGGCCCACGATATTAACACCAAAACACCGTGGCCGGTTCGTCGAGGGAGCGGGCAGCCAGCTTTGATCATAAAACTCCGACCACAGAAACTCTAAGATGTCCTCGCCCTACGGAAAAGCCAGAAGAGAAGAGAGCAAGAAACCTAATTCCAGATATCTACAAAACCTGAAAACTAGAACCAATCAAACAGGCAGAATTCCACAGAAACATCTAGAAATAGAGATAAACCAACTGGAAAAAACAGACGACTCGACGACCAGCTGTAGGGAAACAGCTCCCGGCCCGTCCAACGGCCAACAAAATAAAGTGGCAAACGCCACATCCTCCCCCTCTACCCCGGGAGTGATAAGAAAAAAAAAACTTAAAAGGATAAGTGTAGGAAGTCAGGGACGGAAAGAGTAGAGACTACAACTGGTATCGCTGTAGTTAGCAATCTGCTAGATATTGCTCTAGTATGGATACTCCTGCACGCTCGCGAGGCGCTCCAAAAGCGTAACGGCTAGAATCCATTTCCGACTGACCACACTATTTCAAGAATAAATCTTTTTAATTTAAAGAGGCTTGAGGAAAAGCCTTGTAGTAGTAAAAAAAACTCAAACAATTTTAAGTACTTTTCTGTGGTAGCTACCAATAAATAAAGGTCTGAAGTGTTGACACAAGGATGGGTTTATTCGTTTCTTTCAAATCACCAAATACGCTCGGTGGTCAAAAGGCTACAAGAGGGTGTTCCAGTAAGGTTGGGAAGGAAATTAAATAAGTGTACACTTATTAGCCAAAACACACTCCCTAAGTCTCCACCATCCGGTTATCTCCACCCCGGAAACCCAAGGGCCACTTAAGCACCCGAATGGAAAACTCCGAACGGGTTGGTGGAACTCCTTGAACCACCAGGAGAGTATTAACTCCAGACATAAAGTCTGTATTTTTGTTCAAAGATGGGGGGATCAGAAAGGATGAAGAGACTATCTCAACAGCGAAATTACAAATATGAGCAAATTACACCCATCATATAATATCAAAAGACCTAAGTTTGCGTTGTAAAGGCTAATTGTGGGGGGGGTGTAAAAACCTGATACTGGCAAAATTTTGTAAAAGTGGGCCAGTACTCTCCTCCCCCTACGGGACGGGCTGAGAAAAAAAAAATTGGTGGCCAGTGGGGAAAAGACAAAAATAAAGTTTTATTTTTCTATACTAGTTTTTTAAATTTAGAGAATTGGAGCAATTAAATTTCAGGCTCTTAAAAAGGCGTGAAAGAAAAAACTGTAGAGCTACAGGAAGAGGTAAGAGCTTAACGGAGTAAGGAAATCATTTGGTCGTGGTAAAGTGGTTTAATTAGGAACTTAAAAAAAAACAACTAGTTTCTTAAGTGTTGGCCAGGAAAGGCAAAAAATATCCTGAATCCTAAGGAAAAGAGACCCAAAAAACTAACTAACAGGACCAAAAACCAAAAAACTAGGTTAACAAAAAATAAACCTCTAAAACTATAACAATAATAAAGTCTTCAAAGGATAACAGTAACAACAGTAAAAAAAAACACTTCCAGTATAAAACACTAAACAGCAAACAATAAATATAGCCGCTGGAAACATCTAGCAGCTTCCGAGACAAAATTATAAAGCCTTAAAGACACAGAGAGACAACAACAAAAACTAACTACAAAAATATTTAGATAAACAACAATATTTTCAACAATAGAAATTACACCTATCCATCGCTGCTTAACTTAGCTGAATAACAAAGAAGAATTCTACCTACTGCCAACGGACTGACCCTACTAAAACAGAGAAAAAAACAAAAATCAAAAGGGAAAGAAAATTTAAGCTTGTGTTGTAAAATGTAATGGGTTGCACGAACCAAGGATAGCAGGCTGCGCGACTGCCTTCGGGAATGTTAAAAATAAACAAACATAAAGTCCACTCCCGATGAACAGCCTAGAAAAATTGCCGAAGCAAAACAGAATTCTCTAAACAGCCAATGTTAACCCCGATTCCCCCGTGTATATGTACTGTAAAAAGAGGAAAGGTAAAGTTTTAGAGTGTTAGTGTCCTGTGTGAGGAAGAGAAAAAGAAAACAGGAAAAAAAACTAAACTAGCATCACTAAGCCTTAAACTATCCCTATAAAACGTCCCGGCAGCGGCGCTTTGGTCTTAGATAGGCCCAAAAATATTTCTTGAGATGGGAAACATGGGCCGACCTAATAAGTTTCCCTGAATTGGGACATCTCAAAGTCACAGCAAAAAAATAATCAGAAAAACATAAGGGCAACTTTGCTGTGGTGTGCTCAAAAGTACAAGTTGTAAAAAAAAAACTATTACAATTTATAGTATTACAATAAATAAAAGCATATAGTACATTGCCTTATTATTACCATGAAACCAACTTCCAGTATCACTAACAGGTGTTGGCAGAAAATAAAACCAAACAAGTTTGGCTTTCAGAACAAAAAATTGTCGGTTGCCATCAGCGGGGGGTAAACGCAAGTTGTTTCCTCTCAAGCAGGTAGTGAAAGTTCAAAGTATTCAGAAAACCTAACAAAAACACCTTTCAAATCCTTAAAGATTAAGAGAGGGAAACAAGGTAAACAAAAAAAATTAATAAAAGCAAGAGCAATTGTTACCGTAGACATGCAAAAAAAAAATATGTGGTCCAAGGTGTATAGTAGCGCTACAGGTTACTACAGAAAAGTCAACAAGGCCCAAGTGAATAAGACACAGTACAGCAGGGAGACCATCGGTACCGCAAACTGGTAATGCTGGTAACACTGGACGTAAGGAAACGCCTTTAACTCGGCCAGTTGGGCTGACATGGCTCGGTGCCCTACAGTCCACGTATTTTCACTCCACCGTATCTCTTGAGGCTGCTAAAATAACTACCTTAGGGATCGGAAACTGGTCTTTGGAACGTTGGACGGACCTCGTAGTAGGGAAGTGACGGCAGGTGCTGCCCCAAGGCTCGATTCTTGGCCCAGACCTGTGGAACATCATATACGACGGGGTTATTCGTATGGAGATGCCGCACGACACCTTCCTCGTAGGTTATGCAGATGACATTGCCGTTAGTCATAACCGCGAGAGAGAGTTGGATGAGGCCCAGAGATTGCTAAGTCTAGCTCTGAGGCGAATACTCTGTTGGATGGGTGAGCATGGACTGTCTTTGGCCACCGAGAAGACAGAGATCGTGCTTCTCACCTGGAGGAGGATAGATCCCGTCGTACAGTTAAACGTCAACACGGAACTCATCGATACCAAACGCTGCTGTCAAGTATATAGGAGTGAGAATGGATTCCCGTATGACATTCTGGGACCACATCGCCTGTGCGGCCGAGAAAGCTGAAAAGATTGTGGCCAATCTGAGTAGGCTCATGACCAACGTCGGTGGACCCGCAGAGACTAAGCGCCGAGTCCTCATGTCCATGACGAACTCGGTTATCCTCTACGGTTGCGAGATATGGGCGGATGCCTTGCGGCAGAAGCGTTACAGGAAGAAGGTCGTGGCGGTGCAGAGGAGAGGAGCTCTCCGGATTTCATCTTGCCTATCGTACCGTTTCGGAGCCGGCCGTCCTTGTGATTGCGGGGGGGTAATTCCAATCGATCTTCTTGCTCTTGAGCGGAAGCGTGTATACGATGGGAATTGGCACTGCCAGCCGTGCTACTGCCCCGTTTGCACAACAATGGATGAGTGGCAAACTCGATGGGAGACGGAGAGTCGAGGACGTTGGTCCTTTTAGGCTCATAGGTGATCTGAGGGGATGGAACCGAAAGAGAGCATGGAGAGGTAGACTTCCAGCTTCTCACTGGGCACTGTGTTTCGGCTTCTACCTTAACAGAAATGGGGGAAAGATCCCGAGTCCGGAATTCCAGTACGGGGATTCGGAATGCGGGCGATGCTCTACACACCTTCTTCAAATGTAGAAGGTGGGAAACGGAGAGAAGGGAGCTGGAGGCAGCTATCGGGCATGTTTCGCCGGAGACTCTTATTAGAAGAGATGTTGTCCAGCCCCGAATCGTGGAACGCTGTCGCTGCGTTCTGCAAGAGGGTGCTAAGGCAAAAAAGAAGAGAGCAGCTGTAAAGCACCAGAATGTCGGTGGATTTTAGAATGAAGTAATGTCCCATTGGGCGAACGATGGCACCCTCTTAAAGTAGTTGCAGAGATGCGTTTCCCGGAGAGGGTTTCCAATGCCTGGACCGGTAGGTTTTTTAGTGGGTGAGAGTCCCACACACCAGGGCGAACACCTGTCCCTGACGGTGCATAATGCATTTTCCCTATCGTAAAAAAAAGTGAATAAGACACAAAGTCTAAATATTAAACTCTCCCTTTAAACTATAAGCAATTTAGAACATCGAAAAAATCTCTTTTGAGACCACGAATCCAAAAAAAACCCAGTGAAAATTAAAATTTATAAAGCAAATACCAAAGGAAAAAAATAATTTAACCACTTAAGGCTTAAATTAGGCTAAACTGAAAATTAGGTATGTTAAACACCCGAAGTTGATCAAGCAAGCTGACATCAATCAATCCAAAGAGTCCACTAGGGTTTGGTATTTTATAAAGTTTTTTTTAACCTATTTTTTTTACTAACAGTGAAACCCTCAAGGTGGCAAACTATAGTTTTAAAAGTTTGCAAAAGAAGGATGTTTAAAAACATTTTGGAAAGAAAAGTTTAACTTTGTAAGTAATTAAATCACTTATATGTATGTCAGCACGTCAAATCCAACCACAAGCTGCAACTTCATAATAATTACAAAACAAACATAGGCCTATGTTATTTTTTATTAATAGTTGAAACTAAAAAGTTAAGTTTAACTGTTTAAATTAAACAGACACTAGTCAAAAGAAGGCACAAGGCTTTTAGTAATAGACTATAAAAGAATTATTTAGAATAACATTAAAATTTTGAAGAAGGTTTTAGAAAAAATTGCAAACTGTTAGAATAAATCACCCCTTTAAGTTTGCATTGCCCTGAACGTTCAAATAGCATAGGGCCTACATAAAAGTTTGACATAGTTCTAAGTAGAAAAATTATCGGATTAAATTTAACAGTAACACTTCACTTACCTTGTGTGTAGACTAACATTAACTAACAATACTTTTGTAAGACTTGAACAAATTCAACACAGTAGACAAAAAATCATCAAATTAGTGCTATTAAAAATTTAAACTCATATTAAACTTATTACATGTACAAAATTGTGTAATCCGTTGGAAGAATAAATAAATAACTAAATAAAAATATCAGGTATGAATAACATAAATAAATTGCATTTGGAACTTAAGGATTGGTGTGTGGAGAGGTTAAATTTTAATTATTCAGATGAAGAGGTGAAAGATCGGAAAGGAATGCAATTTTATATATAAAAAACAAGGAAACTTTTCATTCTAAGCCAACCCATAGTAAATAATCTGTTGAAACCGAATGGGGGTATTAAAATAGTAACCAAAAAAGCTAAAAACTTTAAAAACAAAAAGTAGGCTATTCATACGCTGCAATACACTAAGTGGCCACCAACTGCATCTGCTCTTCTCTTCGACTAATCTGAGCCAAGGCTAAATTAATACACCAAAAGGTGCTAGCTAAGTTTAAAAGTACAAGTAATTAAGTACAAAGTTTGTTTTAAAGCAATAGGCTACACTGTAGGTGGTATTAAAAGATAGGTTAAGGAGTTAAACTTGGTCAGAAAAAAAAATTATTAATTTGGTTTAAAGTAAAAAAGTTATGCTTGAAAAATATCAACCATTTACCTATGTTTTAAATAACTACGTGAGAACAAGTTACTACAGTTTAAGAAATACTGCAACTCAACATATTATATAGAACTAGGCTTAGGTAGCAGTTGGTTGCAAGAACTGCTTGGCTCAGACCTGCACATAAAAATATGCTACTTCGAAAAAGTATCTACATTTGAGTAAAAAAAGACAGTAAGGAAAATTTAGAAAACTAAAAAAATTTAGAGAAAACGTCTACCCCTTAAAAAAACTTAAAACTAGGACTTAGCTCTCATAGTTGTTGTAGAATTCTTCCGCCCCCACCGGCAAGCCTAGCCTTCCATTTCAAACCACGCTCTGCTACCAATTTGCAAACGAAATTCGTACACTGAATTTGGAACGACTGGGTCCTAAATATTAAACGAGGTCGTGAAACGTTGATTGGAAGGTAGGGCCCACGATATTAACACCAAAACGACCGTGCCGGTTCGTCGAGGGGAGCGGGCAGCCAGCTTTTGATCATAAAAACTCCGACCACAGAAACTCTAAGATGTCCTCGCCATACGGAAGCCAGAAGAGAAAGAGAGCAGGAAACCTAATTCCAGATATCTAGAAAACCTGAAAAACTAGAACCAATCAAACAGGCAGGAATTCCACAGAAACATCTAGAAATAGAGATAAACCAACTGGAAGAAACAGACGACTCGACCAGCTGTAGGGAAACAGCTCCCGGCCCCGTCCAACGGCCAACAAAATAAAGTGGCAAACGCCATAATATATATTAGCTTCCCCTCTATCAAAGGAAGTACTGGACGGAGGGCAACGAGGGGGATAGTTGATAATGTTAATAAGACCTTTAGATTCGCTAAAATATGTCAAAATATAATTAGTACAAATTTTCTTCGTTTTAAACATTATTAACACTAAAACCGTTGATTATTGATAAAAATGTTTAAGTTTCACTTTAACCAAGGTCAGTTTAATGATTTGGTGAATGTTGCAATACATTTTATTAAAATCTTTCTTATTGATCATAAATAATAAAAGTTAATAAATCGATAATTGATAGTTTTTATGCAAAAAGACTCCTTTTATTTTTAGGCGGAATAAGAAGACAATCACAATACAAGAACTGTGTTTGGTCGTGTTCATCAGGTCATATATTACCCTCACCTTCATGTAGATGTTACAATAGCCTGAAGTGACCTGCGTCATCCTTATCAGTAGCTTCTACTTCCCCTTCCATTTATTCAGTTATAATACAAATTCATATTTAAAAAAATACAAATACAACAATTTTAATTCGATTATGTAGCTATATTGCATGACCATGAATTTTATAACGAAAAGGAAAACATTCTTTTAATGTGAATATATAAACAATCTTATAAGACGTGCAATTTTAAAATTACCTTCGTAGACGAAATATTGTAAGATGTTTTCAGCTCATATGTTATCAACCGTTCACAAACAAACTCTTGCGCGTGAAAGCCAACTTTGTAATTTGGGTAACCCCAAAAGCTATATTAAAAACGTAATATAAATTTCAATATTAAGTCTTTCGTCGTGCGGTGAAACTTTAGAGCTCTGTTATCACGTACTGCAATTTACATTTGGAAGAGCATTATGAGAAGCGAGGTATTAACGCAAATACTCGAGACGTGTTTTATAGAGATTGGTTTCTAAGCTAATGAATATTTAATAACATAACTGTGTTCGCGGTTAGAGTGAGGTAGTTGGAATCTGAAACAACTATGAGTCAAATATTATTGTAAACAATGTATTTTAAGAATTTATGAAATCACTTTGAATTAATAAGAACATTCCTTAAGGAAGATATGTTAAAAAGGTTATTTAAGTATTTAAAAATAAATTATATATCTCAATTTATACTGTTTAAGTCTATTACACATATATTTTGAACAAAATAATACACCCGATATACAATTTTCGTGGTAAAAAAATTAATAAATATATTACTACTGGAATTTTTTACGCAAACTAATAATCTAAACTAATCATATACTGTGCAATGTCGAAGAATAGTTTTATTCAACTCTAAGTGGGCTTGCACATTAACTAATTTATACTTTAAACATACATATTATAGGTATTATTATGACAACCACAATAACCTTGCAGTAATGACGTAATCACCTTATTATATTATTATTATTAAACTATATCATTGGCCACACTACTGGTAATAGTAGTTAGTAAATTCTGAAAAAAGTTATTGTGAATTATACTTTGTACATTATTGATGGAATAAATTATTATTATTATATTATTAATTAATACAGCGGCAGAATAAATTACGTCACAAACGGTAGATTGTAAGACCAAAATAATCTTTGGAACTGTAATAAATTGTGTATAGTTACAAATTTGCAATGACTAAATCGGTTATCATTGTGTTGAAACTAATAAACCCTCAACCTAAACTGTCTATCCCATCTGAATCCTCATATTATTGTAATGTTTTATTAATATATGACATTCACTTCATATGTGGTTCACGTATTGCACGAAATGGTAGTACCAAAAGTTTGTTTACGAACAATATCGCATTAAATAAAATTATTGTATATAATAATTATTACTGATTTCATACTTGACTTTTGATCCGAATGGATTAAATTTACTCCTGTGTTTGCTTATGCGGATATTAAATGGCTGAAAATTAAGTTCATAGTCTTTCTCTCGTTGGATGATGGGCATATGCTATTCCCAATGTCTTTATTAGTTTTAAGTGTGTAATGTAGAAAACATATGATGGAAGAAAAACTTTAGTTTTATATTTTTAACGTTCTATTTATTTGTCTATTTTGACCTTCACCAAAACGTTGACGAACGATAGTATTATTAGGAGATATTCTCCTATCAATTGTATGAACAATGTTCTGTGCTAATGATAACTTTTTTTAAACCACCCATATTTATTAAAATGGGGATTGGGTTTAGTTTTATACTCTACCAGACGCAGTAGTGTGATAAATTAAACCTTAATGAGCTAATGAATGTCGAAATCTGTATTCATCACGACCTCCGTAATATCTTGAAAGCGGCGGACAAATTCGGGTTCTGCTCTTTCATGGAACAAAACGTTTGTTAAAAAGTCTGGAGAATCCTTCGGATAAAGGTTATGAAACAAGGATTTGGTAGCTTTCGTTACTATGGAATTACCGAAACAGAATCACTCTCATCTAAGCACGAATTACGGATGGCTCATACATTTTTATTCTTTATACGGTTTATACGTTAAAAAAAGTACATTAACAGTAACAAAAATCTCTAAGGACAAAACTTTCCAAAATTAAGCCACTTGTTATGCAATAAAAATATTTTTAGTTTGTTTAATAATTGAAGTTTCCTATAAAATTTTAAAATATACTAATGGTGGTTGTAGGGATTGTCGGGAGGGGTTTAACGACAAAACTCACCCTTTATAATAAAAAATAGTGACTTGTATTCAGATTTTGCATCGAGCCATGAGTTATAATGAGAGGCCGCACAGTTAGGACCTGCAGTTGTAACAAAATGCACTGGTTTCTCTGTTTGAGTCACATAAATATACGCAGTTATACTCGTAAGGGTAATAGTTAACTAGCAATGTATGGCTTGTTTATGCATAAACATAAAATGAGACAAAAAGCAAACTTGTGCTTTTTTATCCATTGTTTGATGGAATATTCTATTATAAACCCACTCATAATGCTCATGAATCTAAACGGCTGTTTTCTCGTAAGTGGATGGCTTGATTAAATGTCAAACTTTAAAGGCTAAGAGGTTGGAAATAGTATGTTGTTTTTTTTTTATTGTACGTTGAACTAAAATCTTATGGACTTTGATATAATAGAGATAATTAATACTTAGATACGTAATATAATAACATTTGTTTATTTACACATCTTGAAGGTGTGTGTCAAACGTACAACCGTAAAAAACTTTTTAAATGGTCTGGATGTTTTAGAAAACATTTTGAAGATTTTTGTTAAATAAAGCAATTACTAGTTTCAAGAAATATAAATTTTTTACTACTTGTTCTCCATGCATTTTCGGTTTACTTTGGAGCACTAAAATTCCAAGACACTAGCCAACGGATATTTTCAACAAGGACTTTGCCTCAGCGAGTCCACACATGCTTGTGTTGTGGCGTTCAACGGGCTGTGTGTGCTTAGTATAATGTGTGTGTGTGTGTGTGTGTGTATTTGTATCACTTTTAAATTCTTTTTAGGTAGAGTGGTTTTTTTGTTATAGGTTTCAAACTGCCTGTAAATCATTATATTTTCAGCTCAGTCCACTGAAAATATCAACAATCGACATTCAATACATACCAGTAAAAATATCAAATTCATGTTTGCCAACACATCACTTTACACTGTAAACATATTTCAGTTTAAAAACTGATAACACATTTATTTATAATTTCCAGTATATTTATGTTAATACCAACCAATAAAACATTCCTCATCACTAAATATTTCACATGGAAGAGTATTCTTGAATTTAGTTATCAATGCTAAAACAGAAGGATATTGTAATGTATTAAAAGTCAAATTTTGTGTTTCAGTAGTAATTTTACGACCCCACTACAGAATAAAGAAGAAAAGAAATTAGTCTGTAAATGTCCGCATGGTTTTACGCATCATAAATACACGTCATAAATTTTGTTATAACAATTTGCTACATTTTTTGAGTGATGATGTGGGTAATAAATTAGAGTTCAAATATAAGTACATAAAAGCCGTTCTTTAAAATTAAAATCTTTAAAACAAATTCGTCTAAAATAAATGATTTTTTGAGGAATCTTACATGACGTATTAACAGGATTTGATGAATAATTGTTTAGCCATTCCTTATGGTAGTTCCAGATGATTATTAGTTAAATTATTGCTCCATAAAACTTTAGATTTTTTCCTAATAGAAGGAGTTGAAGATATGGACATAGTATTCATCTTACTAAAGTAAACAAAACTAGGAAAATTCTCAATGTAGATGACGCATTTGAAGACATTCAAATCGGTTTACTAAAGCATTTTTTACAATTAAATAATCTAAATATTTATAATTAAAATATTGAAAAATGTTTAATATTTTAATATATTTAACAAAGCATATCCATTTAGATATGCAATCATCCTGATTGTTGCTATGATCTATGTATTGACTCCCTCACTATGTATTTTCTCATAGCCGTGGTTGTGGTTTTATTTGGTAGATGTGCTCCTTCCCCGCATAGAATAGGTGGACAATATTCCTGACACTTATTTTTTCCTGCATCTTTAGTATTCATCTATAAATTGCTTATAGCCGTAGTTAGTTCCATCGGTTGAGCTAACCCTAAAATAACTAAGGCGTAAGGATATATGATTAGATAAGCCACTTATTAAGCACTATGAACATTATAGTGTTAGTAACTTCAATTTGTTAGAGACTAAGTAACTGGTCAATTTGGAAACAATTAATGACTTTGGTATTTTCAATCTTCTAATTTCACCACTACCCCAATATTCTGTCCTCACAAGTGATCCTGTAATAAAGTAATAATTGTGCTATGTCATGAAGAGCAGAACTGTTCCTAGTTGTCATCCATGTTTGGAGGCAATTAAGGAAAACATAAATGTTGCCGTGTGCGTATTGTCTGGATCCCCTAAGAAATCCGTTATATTCAACGGATAGTTGTGATATTGGCTACAATACTGTTTTTTGTATTCCTTGATAAAATTTGCAGAACAGTTTCAAAGGAAATTGGTTTTGGCTTTCGCGGGAATAGAATCCGTGTCATTATGAACAATCCTCATACCTCAAGCTTTGTGAACAATATTAAAGGGCTTGCTTTGAAAATAAATTATTATATATATGTATTTTTACAATAATTGATTTCAATACTCCATTTGTGCGGAAAACTACTGTATTATGTGCAAGACCAATTCTCTGTTAATGAATACTTTTAAAACTCAATAACTGTAAAATACCAAAACATTTGCAATTTGCAATTGTTCCATTTTATAAACTCCATTGTTTTACAGTCTGAGATGTAAAAATTTCAGTACGATTAAATTTACAAATTTAATAAATAATGTAATTTATTATTTTTGTATGAACTATTAAAAATATTGATATATCAATTATTAATATAATCGAAATGCCACATCAATTCTGCTTTGTAACAGTGATTCCTCTACATCCGTTACATCGTTGTGAAGTAACAATAATAAATTCTATGTATAATTTTTCTATACGAAATGTTTCAATAATTTTTCAAGTACGTAACTCTGTATTGGATTTACAATTCAAAGGTCATTGTGATATTCAACTAACAAACATAGACATTAAGGTAATCATGAGCGTATTTATAAATGTTCATTATTAAAGAAATCCACTTTATTTATTACAGGCTTAAGCAATATTCCTCCACCGCACCGATTTGATTCTTTGAACATTATCTTCACGTGACAGAGTGTTTGAAAATTAAACATTAAGTGCATTCCTAATCTGCTCATTTTCCCTCCAATTATTAGACTCTTAAATTACAAGAAATACTATATGTTCATTTGGTAACATCCAGACTAGCCAATGTCATGTGTGTCGAAGTTCCAAAATTACACTATGTAATGGAGATTTGAGCTACCCATTAAATGGCTAAAACTATAAAATGAAAAGTACAACATACGTTCATTTGGTAACACGTAGATTAGCCAATAATATGTGTGTTTAAGGTAAAGGGGATTAGACTATGTAACGGAGATCCGAGCTCCCAATCGATTGCCAAGACAAAAATGGAAAAGTACAACAAATACTCTCCGTATTTGCCCCCTCACCAAATATTAGGGTGCTTTAAAAAATGTCCTTAAGTGTAAACCTGCCTTATAAACTTACTGCGCACCCATCATAATACAAGGAGGAAAATATTATTTTATTTATCCACAAATAGTTATAAGGAAGGTATCTGGCGTTCAAAAATATTACTAACAACTTCCATCTACAAGCAATATTTATATGGCGAATATTAGAATTGGCAAGCGAGTCCGTGTACGATTCGAATAAAATATAAAACGAAGTTATTGCCTATATAACTTCTCTATTACACACTGTGTCCTTTTAAAATGTTTTTAATAAGAAATTGTTATTGGTTTTATATTAACACAGTAGGAGTAAACTTATTTGAAAAAGATTTAAGAGGTCATTATGGAAGTAATAATTTATTTTAGCTATCCGTTGCTATCTGTCAACTCAGTTCAATAAAGCTAGCGGTAGGGAAGAATGTAAAACGATGGCCGCATCTAATAAACTGTTTAAAGTTGAAAAGATTTATATATCAATCAAACCTGATAATCACACATGTTACAGTGATGGCAGAGACAATGACATCGTTGACAGCGAAAGCAGTTTGGATGGATAACTGTTAATGCTCATCTCGGTTGATGCTCATTACTCATCTACCTGATGGTAAACTTACCAAAAATAGATGATATTCAAAACTTACCATCAGAATGCGCCCCCTGCAGGAAGTTTACCTAAGCAAGCCCATCTCGAATTTCGAAATTATTTCATGATATTGAATTCCAATTAGTTATATGCTACCAATTAAAGCGTTACAGAGGAGTTCTCAGTATATTAAAGTATGACTGTTGAAGCCTGATATCACACAATGCTCGATATTCATCAGTGTATTAGTAGTTAATTAATGGTGAAGCTAATTTGTAAACGTTATAATCTATTATTACATAAGTTATTATTATAAAGAGGATCGTCATGCCTCAAAGAAGGGATTCCCAAGACCACATCGTCTCACACACAGTCGTCATCTTTTATTACATTATTATAACGCTGCAGGACAGCTACATTGACAGGTGGCATTCATCACTCAAAGATTTAGTTACTTCATGACGTGGTAGATCTATTTTAACCCATTACTAATATTTATATACATATACTAGCAGTTACACGCGACTTTTCACGCAGTTTACTTCTGAAAAGATATCAAGGACACCGTGGGTATATGAGATTCTCAAAACTCCAGACATAAGTGACAATAATGTATCACAAAAATATATAATCTATCCTGATCTATTTTAAATATGTGTATAAAGTTTAGGCCCTGAAGTTTTAGAGTGAAACAGTTTTATGTGTACCCTTGAAAATACACATATATCTCCAATATTACATGGTATTATATTGAATAGCTACGATGATTTCGATAACAAGTGAACTATGTTCGGTCTATATGAAGGATTCCTAATGTTGAAGTCCTTAGCTTTTCAGTTATTTTTTATACGATGCATTTTTATTTCTTACTTAACTAACTAAATCTTTTACCGTTTTGGCGATGAAAACTACCAATAAAATGTAATAAATCGTTTAATAAGCCCTATCACACACAGAACACACACGCGAGTGTGTATGGGGGGAGGGAGTTCCGAGCGGAATGTAATGAGCAGTCTGGCAGTTAGTGTTTAGCACCGTCCAGTGAATTCAATGTAACGTTACTGTTCTATGCTAATCTCAGTTTGAATGAGATTTCCATTAAACGCGCTGGATTTCGAATGTAAATACTGTAACTTTTACTGATGGTTAAAAAATTAGGGCATGTATCTCAAATATATTATTTCTTGTATTATAATTCTATCATACCGTACAACATTGAACTCATCGGAATGCAATGATATCTTAGTACACTGTATTGTACATAAGGTCCTAGTTCAGATTTTAATTTTTGTCATATTAAAATTAAAATCACTAATGAATTATATTTCATGTTGCGTACATGTTTATAGCAAATATATCTCGAGAGAATTCAAGTGGACAGTTATTAAATGTTAAGCATGCTCCATTGACTAATAAGTGTTACAGTAATTAACAAAATATTTATTTCAGATTAACAGTAGTAACTGCTACAGGCAAGAATCCTGGAATCTGGAGTTCCAGATTCTGTTCGTCTGAAGAGATAAAAGAAATTAGGGACAAAGAAGCTTAAAATGAAATTGTTCACATCGTTTTGCCATTAGACTGCAGCATATAATCTAATCTTGGGGAAGAGATATTTCTCATTGTTTCGTCTGGTGCACAATCCAGTGCATTATGATTTTTCAAAAGAGATCTCTAATGCCGTTGGGATAATCTAGTATTCTTCTCCTTTTACGTAGCTATAGGGGTGGGTTTAATAAAATGTGAATGTTAGTCTGCCTCAAGTGCACTTTCCTCTTAGTGCAGCGTCTGGAATTTGACGTTGTCATAGACATGACTCCTGGATTCTAGAGTCATCTGAATAGATCTGACTATTACTGCCTAGGGGAAATACTAAAATACTACCTACTTATTTTAAACTTCCTGAAATAATTTGTTACTTCATGCAACATTCCTAAATGATAATTTATAAGGTTTAGCTTTATAGAAGTCATGTTTTTTTGCACTGTATTCTGGGATATAATTTATGCACTTTATTGTTTATTTCTGTTTGTTATAAGCCACTGTTACAATGCCATATCAGACAGTCAATGAAGACATTACTTTAGAGTATAATATGTTACATTTATATGTTAATCTTGTATTTTCAATCTGAATTTAAGTACTGATAAGATACTTTATACTTAATAATTTTTTTAATTTTAAATGTTAAAAGATATTTCAGCAAAGTTTTTTAAGCTTAGGCTGAAAGTGTTAACACCTGTTTATTTCCAGTTAAATTTAGATTATTAAACATAAATACTACATTTTTCAAAATTAACAATATATTTCAGGTAGCTATTCTAATCTCTCTCTTCATATACACACCATTCTCGTGTTTAAATTAATATTTTACAACAAAGATTTGCCGAATTGGTTCAGCCGTTCTCAAGATTTGCGTTTAGCAACACATTTTGTTGTTCATTTTTATTTTTAAAATATTTATAATGTACCCTACATCTAAAAAATAAGTGTCCTTCCTATATAGTATGTTTATCTGTTTATATGACCATTTCTCTGCACTTCAATGTATTGGAATAAGGTTAGTTTATTGTTTGGCTTATGAGTAATTTTCTCATTACTTCACGCATTACAGTTCAGCTTCAACTACGTCTAAGTTCTATACAGTTTTTCATGCATTATGGAATGCTTGGGTAAAAGCCCCACTTCCAAAAAAATATCATTACAAAATATTACTTTGCAGGACTATAAGTACTCTTACTGTCTTGGTATTAATGAAAAATATATGTTAACTAACATGACTTGTAAGGAATATATCGCTTTGTTAGTGATAAACTACAGGTTATACAAAATATCATCGATTTAATATAATCGTTATTTTAGGGAGAAATGCTACTGTTGAACAAGTGATATTTTAACTGATGATTGTTGTAAAATGTAAATTATATATTTATTTGTGCAGACACACTACATATAGCCACAGGATCCGGGCACTTGGCAGAGCTTTACATAAATTACGTTATACGTGCAGGTGTCCGGTGCCAGGCGCACGGCTCATATAACTTGCATAACGCTACCCACACTTTTATTTTTATCATTTAAACATTGCACTAACTATTTGACAAAAAAGTATTGCCTCCTCTATAGTCACATATAAACTAACACTACACTATACTTTTATTTTATTTCTCCTACATTGCACTAACTATTTGACCAAACAAAAGTCTTGCCACCTCTGTAGTTATTTAGTTCTCTACAGTGCTAAACCACTTGAGATAAAGCCAAAGTTTAAGGGGACAGTGTCCAAAAAAATATCAAAAAATCGGTTTTTTTTTAATAATATTATTTTATTAATCTTCAGTTAATTCTGATTTCAAAAATATATACATGTTATATGATACCTCTATTAGTTTATTTATGACAATTTTTTTAAAAATTCTCGACAAGCAACTTTTAGTATATTTTCCTTTGACTCGCAGGCTACTGCTTGAAGTTTGTTATTGTAAACTTATTGTCTTTGTTATAGTACACCTATTGTGATCTGAAGCTTATAATTGCAATGGCAGTGGCAGCTTTTACAGATGCTGCATTCTTCTAAATGCATTTTATTGTGTTTTGTTTATGTTACTGTTTAGTGTTGTTGGTTATGTTTGCTTGAGTTTTGTGAAGTGAAATTGTGATTAGTAAATAGTGTTTGTATTGAAAATGCCGAGGTTTTCTAATAAAGTATTTAAAAAAGAGAGAGGGCCTGTTGGTAAACGAAAGGCAGTTGATTCAGCTAGTGACAGTAATGATGTTCAGAATGGTAAAAAGCAAAAAGTAAGTGAAACCCCAAGTTGTAGTTCTAGGCCTAGTCCTAAGATTAGTGCATCAAAAAAGAAACTGTCAGACTCTGATTTTACTATATTTGAAGACAGTTCTGATTATGGAAATGAATTAGTAGATCTATCATTGCTATCTTCAGCATTATTGGAAAATACATTGTGTAAACATTGTACTCAAGGATCTATGAGTATACGGAAAGTTGGTAGACAATTTGGCCTCGCTTCTAAAATGTCACTTATGTGTAACAGATGTGAGTACGAAGCTTTTTTTATAATTCAAATAAGTGTACTGTTGATTTTGCTGGGGAACAAGAGCAGGCATTTGAAATAAACTTGAGGTTAGCCTATGGCCTACGCTCTATTGGTAAAGGGCCTGCATCTGCGCGTATGCTATGTAGGGGTCATGAACTTACCCAATCCTTCAGTAAAAAATAGTAAAACTATAAAAATACTAAAAACTGCAGTGAAATAAATAGCTGAAAAAGCATGAAGTTAGCCGTAGCAGAAGCTGTAGAGGAAAACAGTGCAGAATTGGAAAATGAAAATCGCGATTTGACCGCAGCATTTGATGGAACGTGGCAGAAGAGAGGTCATCAGTCACTCAATGGCGTTGTCACTTGCACTTCTGTTGACACGGGTAAGGTGTTAGACGTTGCGATTTTGTCAAAACATTGCTTGTGCTTAGATAAAAACAGCCACAACGTCAACTGTAAGGCTAACTACAGTGGAAGCAGTGGGGGAATGGAAGTCGCAGGAGTACAAACTCTTTTTTAGCCGCTCCAAAGAAAAATACAATATACAATACACTAAATTTCTTGGCGATGGAGATAGTGCAGCTTTTGGTTCAGTGGTTAGATTAGACCCATACAATGGTATAGAGATTACCAAACTTGAATGTGTAGGCCACATTCAAAAGCGGATAGGGTCCAGACTGCGAAAACTGAAAAGTAAACTGGGCAAACAAAAATTATCAGACGGAAAACCAATTGGTGGTAAAAATAAACTAACAGACTCAGTTATTGATGTGTTACAATCCTATTATGGCCAGGCCATTAGAAAGAATGTATCATCTGTCACAGAGATGAAGAAAGCCATATGGGCAATTTTTTTCCATAAACTATCAACTAATGAGACGCCTCAGCATGGGCTATGTCCAAAAGAAGAGACAACCTGGTGCAAATATAATAGATCCCTCATTACAAATGAAAAATATGATCATACAAATAGCTTACCATCTGCAATTATGACAGAAATTAAACCAATTTTTAGAAATCTCTCAGATGAGAATTTGTTAAAAAAGTGTACTCACGGAAATACGCAGAACGTAAACGAGAGCCTAAACAACGTGATCTGGAGCCGTATTCCAAAAAAAAGTTTTGTAGGTATTGGACACATTGGAACTTGGGGTTTATGATGCCATAGCCTCATTCAACCTAGGACTAGTAACAAAGTGTCAAGTTTTGGACTGTATGAAGATCTGGTTGTCATATGATCTCAACGATGAAGGCCTTGGATGCGGCGAGAGTTTATGCGGCTGATAAAGCTATAACCGACTATGAAAGGAAAGCTAGGAGGATGAAGAGGTTGCAGACTAAGAAATTAGAAGACCAGTATGAAGATAAGCAGCAATATGAAGCTGGAATGTTTTAGAAGTAAGTCTTAACATCACAAATGTAAGTTTATTATAGTTTTTTCCGATTTACCGAAACTTGCATTTTTTTTACATATAAGGAACATTTTTTTCAGGATCTACTTGAGATATCCTTATGAAACTTTCAGAACTTGTTTATTAGGTCCCAATACACATTTAGACACAGGGAATTTTCAATATGACCAATATATTTTTAGTTGTTATAGCTTAAATGTGAAAAATGGAATTTTATTTGAAAATATACAAAAAAATTTATAATTCCACTTCAAATTGAAATTAATAAAAAAGCCCATGTTAAAAGGTGTGTAAGTAAGCATAGAAACTATGGTAAAAATTATAACAATGTAACTTTAAAGATGACTGAGAAAATGTTCCTTATGTTACTATTGAGTTATATGGAGAAAACCGTTCGGCCGGGCCCCCTTAAATAGAAAGATTTGTTGTGCTTTATATAAAATACAAATTGGCCACAAAATTGATGGGGTACCAAGTGTCTGGTAAGACATGAAGTCACATAAAACTTACTTTACAGTTTCATTCTTATCAATCAATAATTACACTAACTGTTTGACAAAAAATTATTTTTCCCCTTCTATATTCACATATAACTGACTTCACACTACTCGCATTCTTATCCATATCAGTCAACCATTTAAAGTAACGGATTGACCAAACAAGAAAGTTGCCACCATTAGGGTCATGAAATTTGTATGATCTAAGATAATTATATTGAGTTTCTATACCCACTTACAAGAGTTTAAAATGTCACAACTACATTCTTATGCATAGTCTTACAAGCAAAAATGAAATTCTCTACTTAGTTCAGTGACCGAATTTATAATTTTTGTATACCGGTCCTAAAATATTTCATTTTATTGTTGAAATTTTTTGTAGAGAGTTCCGCATCACAATACACTTTTGTCGTTTTCATTGCTTATTTAAAATAATTGTTGAACACTTTTCAACTAACAGATTTTCCTGAACTTAATCCTGGTCATAATTAAATATCGTTTCTTTTCTTTGCAGTAGTCACTTTAAACAATCAAATTTAAATCACTTCAATGTCAATATAAGCCCAAATAACAAGTCATAGCAATAGAAATATTTCATTCACTTTTACTACAATACTATAAGTTTAATAAGACGTCTTTCACCAAAATATATAATAATAATAGTAAATCAGAAATGTTACACTTTCAGTGATTTAAAATATAATTTTATCGTAAAATGGAAAATAATTTCAGTGTTGAAATATTTTAACTAACCACTTATCGTAACTAAACAGCGACAACATATGTTGTACAAAACGATATTTCTCTTAATATAAATCCTTAAAATTCTTATATATTCATTACGATTTACAAGTGCTGATTGTGTAATAACATTAGAAATAAGTATTTTATTTATTATTTCTATATTATTTGAAATAATAAATAAAATTAATATAGATATTGTACCGTAAATTAGTTAATTAAATTTCATATAATGTAAATTTCGCAACCTAGTCAGCCAGTATAACTAAATATTATTTTTATCCAATGTTCCGGAACTATATTATTGGGCGGAGTAACTACCTAATTGGCACGCGTATGAATATTTTCTTCTAACCCTTTGTAGCAGCCCAACTATGTGACCGAGCAGACCTCGCGCGCTTTGTCCGTATAATCCATCTGCTCTCTATCCATTCAGTTCTTCCCCTATTTTTCCTTGATCCTAAGACTATTTAACATTCAGTGGCTTCCTAACATTGTTTTCTATCCATTCAGTTCTTTCTCTGTTTTCCTCGATCCTCTTCTAAGACTATTTAACTTTAGTTTCTTCCTAACATCAGCAATTTATCCATTCAGTTCTTTCTCTGTTTTTCCTTGATCCTCTTCTAAGACTATTTAACATTTAGTGTCTTACTAACATCAGCAATATATCCTTTCAGTTCTTTCTCTGTTTTCCTCGATCCTCTTCTAAGACTATTTAACATTCAGTGGCTTCCTAACATAGTTTTCTATCCATTCAGTTCTTTCTCTGTTTTTCCTTGACCCTCTTCTAAGACTATTTAAAATTCAGTGGCTTCCTAACATCGTTCTCTATCCAACCAGTTCTTTCTCTGTTTTCCTCGATCCTCTTCTAAGACTATTTAACATTTAGTGTCTTCCTAACATCAGCAATCTATCCATTCAGCTTCATCTCTTTTTTCCTAATAACATCTATAATATATATCAAAATACTCCTTCAAATTTTGCTTCTATTCTATTCCTGTACTGTCTGACACGCAGTGGCCTCATTACAATCAATGACTACCTGTACGTAAATGTAATATACACCTAATTATGGAATGGCGGACATAAAATGCTTATACAATCAACTCAACTTATTGTAATATCAGTTTTCTTATACCTTATTTTATGATACGTACCTATAAATGTTAGATATGTGTGTGTGTATATATATATATATATATATATATATATATATATATATATAAATTTTATTTATCACAATGATTAGTAAAGGTCAATGGAGTAAAATAAAAAACCTCAGGACATTTAAACGAGTATCAACGCGATTTAAAATTAAAAATACCTAATAGATTATATAAATCTGCCACCACTATGTATAACCACTTATGTATTATAAAATGTACAGTGAAACAGGCTAACATAAACCAATAATAAGAAGGGCCCATTACTGTCCGCCTTCCTTTCTCTTGCCGCCATCTTGTTTCCTTAAGTGACGGTCGCTATTTACTATGGCCTCTGGTCAGACGTAGGTGGATGGTCAACGAATGCAGAGGTATTGAGACATGTATTCTGTAGTTTACTTTTAATAATTAGTGTTGTGTTTAGCTTTTTAAGTGCATGTTTTAGAGTTTGTTAAGTTAACACACAACATGGTGGTTGTGATTCCTGACTTAAGCGTGTCACAATGCTCTGGTATGATTTGTTTATTTTAACCTAGTTTGTAATTATGTTTTTACTTATTTACCTGAAAAATAGATCAGATTGCAGATATAGAAACGTAGTGTTACTGATTTATTGTTTCAATTAACGATGGCAAGTGTCCGTAAAAAATCCTGCTTCCTTCACAATCCTTTGAACGACAAAAATAAAACTTCAAACAAAGAGACAATATTTTGTTAAAATTTTTATTATAAATTTCAATCCCAAAATAACTACACTAGCATCTCAGTTTGAGCACTTATTATTATTATTTTTAAAGTTTCTTGTAATGTATAAACTATTTTTAACGCAAATAAACATATATTTCTATTATTAAAATTCGTCTAACTTTGTAACATCATATAATAGGATAAATTACTCCTTACAGGATTACACACGTTTCATCAAATGAAATTACTAATTATTATTATTGCTTTTATTTCAGATTTATCAATAAATGTATTCCAAAATATTCATCTATTTCCACAAACTATGGGAAGTATTAATAACGTAATAACTGTTAAAAACTAGTCAATATTAATTGGGGGCCTAAATTTTTTAACAATGAAAGACAGACATTTTTGTATTTTAAGCTTTATATTAATAAAACATTTTTATAAATTTGTTTTCACTTTCCAATTTTAACATTTATGCACTGAATTAAACCAATCAGTATATGGCCTAAAAATAATATGAACATTAATATTATAAATGGAAATAAAAGTGCTCATCACAAAAGTTATTTAAGGACATCAAATAAACGATAAATTAATTGCTCTTATCGCATTCAACGAAAGTAAAATGTAAATTATATTACAAAAAGTAAATAAACACTTGTTTTCTCAAATTTATCTTAAAAACCTCATATATCATTCCACAAACTGTTTAAAAGTCTTTAATATACTATGAAAATTGTTTAAAAAACATTTCGTTATTAGTATTTACTTTTATAAATTCCTTAACGTACTTAAAATGTTATCTCGATCTGAATTTGAAAATATGAACATACTAGTTAGGGATTAGAAAACCAATCTTTACTGGAAAAAAGTTTAACTTAAATTTTGGCCATAAGGGCACTTTAAACCGAATAAGAATCCAAATTTGCTTTATAAATATGAGAATATTAGATCACAGGGGGGTGACGACTTGCAGAAGATTGTGTCCAATTGGAGAAAACAGTGAATCTCGAACTCTAATACGTACTAATGGTTGACGTTCAATAACTGAACTAATCTGAACTAATAAATTACTAAGAGTGGGATTCAGGTGAAGGAAAGAGGTGGGCAGGATATAAGCAGGAGACTGAAGATAGTACATTTGACAATTGTATTGCTACATTGTAAACATTCAAATCCGCTATTCTGTCCGTAATCTGCCTCGGGCCCGCGTAGTGACTAATTTCACGGCTTGTCTGTCCGTATGTCTACACTAAACCCACGAGATCCGTTCTATTACTGTTATGAGGTATAACCATTTTTCTTTGAAATACTACTAATTTTAATACCCCCTCTTGACCTCCTACTTTCAGGAAAACTGGAACTTAATGTTTACGCCATCATAGTTATAATTGTAAAACCGTTTATAAGTATGAGTACAATATATCTAAGTTAATAATCGTCTAATAGAGAGAAAGCCAGTTTATTGTTTACACATTGAATACAGTAACGTATCTCATTAATTACAATTAGAATTCAGATGAATAGCTTTCTTATCTGAATCCTTGTTTTCAATTTGTCTTTGATGCACAAGTTGCACACAAAGTATGTACATTATTATATAATTATCTTGTTGGCCATTGTTATCTCTTTTTGTATCTTGTCTTTGATGTTCTATTTTATTAACTTTAAATGTATACCATATTCAATTGTTCGTAACCATAGCTAGTCCAATAGTACTAATATCGCATGTAAGTGGCTATGCTTGAAAAGTGTACTATCAATATTTCGAATACCATCTTGTAAACATTTTTGTAAAATGGCGATTGCCGTATGTATCTGAAATCAGTTACAGAAGGATGATTGCTCTATATTAAAAATACCCGTAACACTCATAAGCCTGAATTTATCTGTAGCGAAAGCAAAGTTTTGTTGTTTTGTGCTAATTATGTCCACAATTGCTGAATTATATGAACCAAGGATTCTGCTTGGAATATAACTTTAAGAAGAGAATAGGGTAATTAATTCAATATTGCTACATTATGAAATAATATGTCAATAGCAATAAAAATTAATAATGATTGAAAAATTATTACCAGGTCCCTGTATACTGATTATGCATTACCAATACATACTAATGAATGACGTAACGCGTCATGTAAAACTGAACACTTTATATATTAAATCTATTATTCAAGTGCTATTAATGTGCTTGTTTAATTTATCATTGCAAATAAAGTATCTATTATTTATTTACAGCATTTTTGGAAGATTTAATTAAATTATGTGAGGAAATGTATCAATGAACAAGGCCTGCCAGTGAAGGCAACTCCTCAAGTACTCAAGTACTCCTTAATGCCTCAAGTACTGAAGTATTGGGAAATTTAGTTATTACCATTGAGAAATATTTCACCGTTCTCTCTCGATCTATACTTCAGTAAACTAAGGGATATATGTATGTGTTTAATTATACTCTGACATTTAAAAATTTAGCAGACCGTCTTTAACTGAGTACATATTAAAATTTTTTTGTATCGTGTTTTATAATTCTCAACATAATTATTAAAAGCGATTGAAATTTTATATTAACATTCTCGAGGATAATCCGAGCAATAATGATTTGGATGCATAACTTTAGTTAATTCCCTAGTAACTAAAATAATTATATTTTACTCCTGCAAGGAAGGATGTGTAACGTATAAATGTATGAAAATATTTTATTCCTTATATTTGAATTATTGTAATAAATATACATGACATAGATAAATCTAAAAGTTGACGTTGCATGAACTTGTAATGCTTCAGGGGTTTGGCCGAATGTACTTTAATATTTTAAATGTCAACAAGAGCGCATGTGGGGAGGGATGCGTGAATAGTAACAGCCACACTAACATATTTGATTATTCCCTATTCCAGGGCTGCTATTTATCTTTTCTCTCAATTTACGAGTTCTGTCGTATTTGAAAAGAATTGTTTATTCATTCATGCAGATTAATGAATGAATTTTACAGAACATTTACAGAACAAACCTTCTTTTCACTTTAAAATATTATTTAACTAACAGATTCTAGTTTAGTAACGTAATATTTTTAAGCCAACACATTCCTCGTCTTACACTGTGTAGACTATTACAGAAGTGACCTATACGGAAAATATTTACGAAATAATTATTAAAAATACTGAAAGAGTTTTTAATTGGTAGACTTTGGTCTTTGATTCTCTTTGGATTAAATGCCATGAACATATATAGTAACTAATACAGAAGACACATGAATGGTTTTTAAATACGGTTATGATTTTTCCCTATGAAAAGGTTCTTCGAATTTTGTAAGATTATCCCTTTAAAACTTTTAAAAAAGATTAATTTTTCCTAAACTCAAAAGAGATTATTATCTCCTTTGTCATCATTATGACAACAAGAAGAAATGCTAATGAGCATAAGTCCCGTCAATGAAGACGGATGTTTTCAACTTGTTTTATACATCAGGTGAATTTACGCAGTGAATAACTGGATGCTAACCTGGCTGGTACTTATAATCTCGCCTCTATAAATATACATAATGGATGGTCTGTGTGCAACCTAGATGGGGTACGGATATTTTTACAATATAATAACATTACGTTTTAATTACAAGATTATGTGTAAACAGATATAGATGTTATGGTATGTGTTAGAACATTATAATGTATTAGTTGCGGCTTAAAATATCATGATGAGTTGCGGGTGGTTTGGTTTAATTAGTTTCTTTATTTGAAATTTTTTGTCGGCGATGGACAATTTGAAAGGATAGTTGGACTTCAAAAATTGCCTTGATTATAAATCACATAAAGGATTCGCTACGTTTTGTGGATTTAAATCTAACTTCCTCTTCAAGTAAAAACCGTAATACATCACGCATTTTAAGCTGAAAAAGAGTGGTAATGTACTGCTTTTCAAATATGCTGACCAACACTTTGGGATGAGAAGATATCGGACCCGTGTAACATTAACTGTAGTTGGAGCGTAAATAGCTTACATTGAGGCAAAGTAGGAGAGACTGACACGTGCCTACAGTATCCTCGGTGGTGCTTGAGAAACATTTGGTCACGTTATACTTAAGAATTAATTATAACCTATATTTCTAGAAAAAATATATTTGTGTTGTTTGGCACATTAATTAAAACATTAAGAGACCACAAGGAAAAGGTATGTCTGTTACTGATGGAAGCAGACCAGAACCAAAAACATTGAGGTAATAAAAATTTATTATGACTCCTGCTTGAAATAACTTTAGAATAATACAATAAACCAACATGAACCGTAAAGTTTATTATATATTATTATTATTATTGACATCAATTTAATTATGAATTAACAACTATGATTTCTATTTAAACCCTTAATAACATAAAGACTTAAACTTCACTTCAGCACCAACCAACAAATTAGCAACAAATTATAAAAACAAGGTCGAGATAGAACACTAGAACACTATTCCCTCTGCAATGAGGCAGCGTGCAAGAAGATTTCAATGTTTATTAACATGAGGATTCGGGCTCCCCTACAGTATCAAAAGCTTAAAACATTAGCTTAGAAAACAATGTCAAGACGCCAGCGCTGTCGTTTACTAGAACGGTAAGCTCTCTGAAATTCAACGTCTGCTGTAGAATAAATTAGTAATGTTTACGTTACCCTACATTTGCGGCATCTGCAACTGTTATGTTAGATTGTTAGCTAGTCATCATTACATCAAAACTAGCTGAAGCTTTTCTACAGTTTTCTGGCGTGTTTTAATATTATAAAATATATAATCACTAAACTGATAGATTATTGTTTTTCAAAAAGATTTAAAATAGATTTCAAATATATTTCGTCCTGTTGCATGTTACAGCACAGCTTAAGAAACGCTCATAAAGATCATTGCCATGAGAGTTGGATGTCTTTTGTGAGATATGTTTGGATTATTTTTTTCAGAAAAGGATATACAAGGATTTTCTCTTTGTATCTAAACAAAAGACTGTAGGGATAGTATCAGTAGTAACAGTTCACAAGTATACAATTCTCGTGTATGAGCTTCAAGTCTCGGAGATTCAAATACATATACATACGCTATTGTAATCTTACATGTGGGTTAGGCAAACTATGTTCTTGTTCGATGCTTTTTAATGGTTAGAACATCACACGAGATCTAATATATTCTATATATTTATATGAGTGTATTATCCTAAAAACATTTAGGAAAGATTTGTAAATTTATGTGTTTTTCTTTTTATATATTTTTATCTATAGTTTATCTATTTACGTAAAGCGAATATAAACGTAAATAAGCATAAATCAGTTATTATGTAAGTGTTAATTTTATGACTACCACAGGTTAAATGAGTGATTTATGTAAGTTTTTGCACGTATACGAGCATATCTGGTTCGAATTAATTAAATTACCTATATTACAGCTGATTTTGGCTTGTTATCTCGATAAAGAAAATATAAACATAGGTCTCACAAACTCACTTTTGTTAAAGAACGTTTATTTCCAAATCTACTTTCGGTCTAAAGTACTTATGGTGCCGTCGTTGAGTCTACATATTGTTTATTTGAACAACATTACTTACAAGCACATACTATGAAGGACTGAGAAGCCTACTTCGGTAAAAAAGTGTCTACTTTCGGCTGTAAAATTTACTTCTATTCTAACGTATTTTACGGTGCCAATATGAGTTTATCTTGTTGTCAAATGAACCTCATAACTTACATAAATATTTAGGTCTCAAAGACCTATTTGGGTTCAAAAGAGTTTAATCCCGGCTTTTGACATTTTCTTTCAGTCTAAAATACTCCCTGTGCCATAGTTGAATTTTCAAGTTGTCTCGATGAAGAAAACATTACGTACATAATTAGGGCTAAGAAGCCTACAACGATAAAATAATATATACTCTTGATATAATGAGGAAATCCTTACTAACTTCATGCCAAATTTCAAAATAATAATATACCGTGTGTCCCACGAAGAAGTTAAAACGTTTAATTTTATATTACTTACCCATTTATTTATCGAAAATTTTCAAACTCTACGCAATTAATAAAGTAGATTTAAAAAATATTTACAACAATTTAATTCCTTAACAATTGTAGTAACAAAATGGTTTACCATTTAGCTTCCTATAAAAATTAATCTCGAATTAATTTCCTGATTTTGATTACTGCGTTGCAGTTTTAATGAACAGCTGTTTAATACGCTCATTTTTTAAAAAAGAGCTGTTTGATTAAGGAATATTCCTTGTCTTATAAAAACACAACCTAACCTCCTCCATTAAAGTTATACTGATATTAAGTGTTGTTCGAGGGCTATTGCTTTTGCCAACATTACAGAAGCAATTAGACAATTTCAGGTTGCCTACCCAAGATTCGAACCACCTAGCAATCCAACAATAACTAAGTACTGGTATGCGCATCAGTGCTCCGCTCTCCAGGTAAACCGAAATTACTAAGGAAGATTGAACTTGAAACTGGTGTTACAGTGAAGAATTAAGAAAAACAACATTAAATTTTATAAAACTCACCTAGTTCATAATCTTCTTGAAGATGATCTGGACAGAATAGTGGGATTTTGTTTTCGCATCATTGAGTTTCATGAGCTAGATTATAATTGGCATACTCAAATTATTGTTTCAGACGAGTCCACTTTCTACCACAATGGTGCTGTAAATAGGCATAATTGTAATTATTACAACACCGGTAATCCACACATTCTTGAACAGACTCTGCACATATCAACATGAATAACTGTTTAGGCAGCTATCAGTTGTAATCTTACGACATTTGAGACAGTACAATGACATTGAATAGGTATGAACATGTTTTAAATGAACAAGTCTTGCCTCATTTTACGGTTCTAGAAATGGATCAAGCAATCCAGTCAAGTTATTACGAAATGAACACCTTCATGGCCGTTGGATTGGTCGTGAAAGTTATTTTTTTGATTGGCCACCCCGATCCACAGATTTGACTGTGTGTAATTTCTTTCTATGAATTACTTAAAGGAAAAAGTAGCCTACTCATAGTTTCAATAATAATTAGGAATTAAAGCAATCAATTGTAGAGGAACTTCTCTGGATACCGCAAAATTTCTTTGCAAGACCTTACGATTCATTTGTTAAATGTTGTTATCATTGTGTAGCTTATCGAGTGGATTGATAACAGTTCGAATAATTTTAGACTATAATTGTAGGTTTTTTTAATAGGCTAAGTTCTAATTTTCGGATTGAAATGTTTTATTTCTCTAGAATATAAAAATAAATAATTTTACAAAACCAACAATACCGTTTTCTTAAATATATTTTTCTTTCAAAAATTTGAAGAGCTCAAGTTTTCACACGAAAGTTTTAAAACCTTTTTAGTGAATTGTTTAGAGTTTGAAATAGTTTGGTGCACATACGGGAAAGTAATCAAACGTTTAAATCTCTTCGTGGGACACCCTGTATAATAGGCTTTGCGTTATGGAAGGCTTCCTATTCTTGGAACTACGATTCTTCAACTATTTATAGGTTTGTCTTATGTCAAATCGATGTAAAGGTTCATTTCGAGCTTCTTTGTCGCCGACTTTTTTTTATCTCTTTATGTTAACATTACTCCAGATTCCAAGAGTCAAGTACGAGACAACGTCAGATACTAGACACTGCAATAACCAGGAAGGTGAAATTGAGCTAAATCCAACATTAATATTAAATCAACCCTTCTTACTATACGTAGATACGTTATACGTAGTTAATATTTTATTAAATGCAAATGTTAAAAATTGTGTCTACCTCTTTAACTAACTTCAATTGAAACGACAAACAAGTTTTGAAAGTATCAACAGCTGTTGAATTTTTGTTAATTTATACTGGAAAACTTAAATTTTATGATTATTTTTTCCAAATTCTATAGTACAACGAATAATCAATCTTCCTATTCATAGAAATTTTCTTTGGAATTAAACGAGTATTTTAAGAAATAAAGGGAGTTCATTTGGTTATACCGTTTTCGAGATAAGCGCTTTTCAAGCCATTTGTGTAATTATATAGATAAGGAATGTTTTTTTGATACTGATGTTAACTGCGGTTTGATTGGGTGGTTGCTTCTCTTATCACATGTTCGTCTCGGTTGTTATGACTAGTAAATTGTTTTGTTCTTTCTCGTAGGTCATACTATTTTATTTATCATTGTTACACCTAATGCACTTATTTCCAAGATATAACTTATGTGATTATAAATTCATTGGTATTCCTATTTAAATAATTAGTACATATGGTTTCGATAAAATGTGAAGTTTGCCATTATTATAGTGATTCATTAATTGTGGTTTTTAGCGATTTTGTTGTATTGGAGTTATATTAATAACAAATTCTTGTGGTTGAAATGGTATTGTAACAGTTTTATGGAAGACATAACATATTAATAAATGTCTAGCAACTGGAATCACTTAATTTATTATTTTTTAATTCAAGTGTCCATGAAAAAAACCTAAAAATTATCTTTTTTTAATTTTAGATGTTTCCTCAACATAACAACTATTTCTTTTCACAGCATTTTTATCCTACACATAATTTCCAATATTAAATATTTTCTCATGTATAATCGAAAGTATTGTCAGCTAGGCGGCGAATTTTTATATATACAACAAATAGCCAAAAAGCCTTACTGACGCATGACAACTTACTATTGAGTTGATGGATTGTACTTCATAGCTCATATAATGCTGTTTCCAAGTAAATAGATTAAATGAATCGGATAAAGCTATTATGATATGATGTATTATTTATGTCCTATTGCGTATACGTGAGATGAAACATTGTTTCAGAAACAAATGGTTAATGGGGGCGTCAGATTCGTTACCGTAATGGACCGCTTCCCTCAATGGCAGAGTTGCACTTTGTCACTTCATTTGTATCATACCAGTGCAGCAGAACGCCGCATTCCTCGTGTTTATTCATTCTTGGTAACCAAACATTCTTGTTTAGAGTAATAATATTTGTTAGTCACAAAGTTTAAAAAGTATCAATTCCAACATTAGTTTTGTTAAAAACTAGATTCGGAATAAGCCATCTTGTAGTTATCATGGCCAGTTAAAATCATCAAAAGCAAAATATAAATGTTAAAATTCGTCAATATTTAACAGTGGTGTTGAGGACTCTTTGCTCTGTGTATGGACATTGTGTCAAAATAAATATTTTAGACTAGTCTCTGCGTATACTACTCCCTAGTTTAATTGCTACAATACTAATATTTATTTTAAAGTTTTTAAACAAAAGATTTTGAAACAAAGTAGTACATTTTACTCAATTAAAGAAATAAAACGCTAAAACATAAACATGCTTCATATAGGCTATTAATATACACCAATTGCCAATTTCGATTACATTAAAATAGAGAAACCATTTAACCTTAGTATATCTAAGTCATTAACACTGTCCATATTCAAAAGCCAAATTCTTTATCGGTTTTACAACTGTTTTAAATTTACAGATTTTTTTGCGTAAATTATTATATTACATATTGTTGGCCCATATTACGAATTTGACAAGAAAGTTTCGTATTCTAAAAGGCGACAAACCTAACTACACCTCATACATGTATCTAAATATCTTACGTAATGAGTGATGGTTCATTAGAAGATTTGGTTCACCCTCCTTACATTGCTATATGCTTTTTATAATTGATGGGTATTGTTATGGGTATTTTTAAGACTCCATCCTCTGATCCCGGTAGAGATGTACCACTTCCATGCTACTGAAGAAGTCTCAATCCTCTATGACTGAAACTGATATTGTGTCTGTTACTTATAGTTTAAAAATGGAGTTACTACTAAAATAATATAAATATACCTTTATCTGTAAAATACTAGTTTAGAGTTAAGGTTAATGTCAAGGTATATAAATATATTTAATTGTAACGATTTTGCGGAAAACATTTTACCGTTTAGTGATATGAAAAATAACCACATACAATTTCAAAAATGTTCACTTTCTTATGAAAAAAACTGACAGCGACAGTCATAAAACATCAGGCAAAGTTGGAGAAGATATGTGTTCGAGAAGCAGATTTTTGATGACTGGAATCTTACTTTGACAATAGATGCCAATGTCTAGGCCTTTAAAATGTAAGGTCCACGTGGCTTTCGTTGCATGTGGCTTACTTCAGGGGTTGGTTTTGTAATATTTGCTGTATAATGTATTCTTGAATAACGAGAATTCGGTATGGTATTATAATCGGGGAAAGAGTAGATTAAACATCAATTAATAAGAAGTTTTAGGGAGACGTCAGGCGGTTATGTGTCAGACAGAATCAATGGAACTTTTGTACATTTAAGTTAACAGTACGCTGTTACATTCCAAACTCTGTGCAATGTACAAAATCCACCATATGTAAAACCCATTGAAAGTCAGTGAGTAAAGACAATATACCTTAGTAGGATGTATTCCTGTTACGAACAAAGTTTGCTTTAGTTTACTAAGCATTTGGAATTCCAAGTCTCAGGTTTAAGTTTCAAACTCAAGAAAGTTTATACTTGATTATGTTTCAAATAATGCAAATAAAGACACTGCAAAGGTTAAATGACTACAGCTTTATAACAAATTATAGTGGTTATACATTATTAAAAATTATAGATGCTGTGTTTTTGGAATGGACGGTTGTGAAGGAAACGATATTTCCGAAAATTTTCCATGATTAAGTGACACAAAGAAGTAATACTATTTCTAAAACTAAAATCTGATACCATCCCCGGGTAAATAACCTAGCACATAAATACAATCTAGGTTAAAATGAACAAAATATACAAAACTGTTGAGACACGGATATTTGAGGTATCACGTCAACCCTCTTGTATGTCAACTCCAGGGATTCTATATCTAAATCATGTATCTTATGGAAACAAAATGCTAATTACTGACATTAAACTAACAGTACAGTTGACAATGCATTGAACGATAAACTACTGAGAACAGACTAACCTAATCTCCGAACTTTTCTCGTCAACGATTTTCCTCTTAAAGTCTGGTTGGAATTTGTTGTTTTACTTGTATTCATAAACAAAAAAGTTAGCAATATTAATATTTTAACAACAAACCAAAGGAATACAGCCATAGTTGTAATTTATTAAAACAATCATAACGCTCTCTTCACTACAATAGTATGCAAATTGGGCCAACCTCTTTTATATTATCACGGCAGTTAATCAAGTTGTTCTTACAAACATTATTAATGGTGGTAAAATACTTAAGTTTTTATTTAGTGTGGCTATAAAGCAACTAGCATTGCTTTTTCCGTAAATAAACTATATATGCGTAATTTTGGCAACACTTACACAGGGTTGTCGTTTGAGATATTCAAGACTTCGTCTGAGGAACGTTCCTCTAATATGATAAAATACTGAAATAAGTTTTAAAAATATAGTGTTTAAAGTATAAAATTTTTATAAACTAAAGTATCATATTCTTGTTTGTAATATTTCTACAGATAGGAGGCCTGTAATTTTATTTGTGTCATATATTTACATACTATGGTCATATCATGTGTTTTGTACCTCCAATGGACAAAACACACAACATGAAAATTAAGTTTTTACAACTTCATGGAAATCCACAGATCCCAGGCTTACACTGCAATCATCACGTTTTAAAATTTTCTTTAAATTTAACTATGCTTGTAAATTGTACAGAGGATCTCAAGGGCATGATACTGAAAATAAAATCTAGTGATCTCAACTATTGTAATTTATAGGGTCTTCTAGTTTTTCCCGCTATGAAAACTCAAATAGAAATATCGAAAACATTGATTGTTGATGTATGATAAAAAATTACGGAACTAAATAAATTGTAAGAATACACCATCTACTAGCAGTGCTTCATCCTTATTTATATATAGTGCTAATTATTATCTATTTGTTTTACTGTCACATCAACAACGTAAGCTGCATTAGTATAACAACCATTACAAAATCACTGTAAAATTTCTTAATCCATAAATTGTGTTTGTGGTGCAAACTTAGGTTAGATTAGTTTTTGGTACATTCATTGGATGAGTTTTCGTCATACTTGTAAAACAAAGCACATAAACAAAAGTGAATGTTGTAAATGGTGGTATGAGAAAGTTATATTTCGAGTATGATTAATATCTACAAATATATTAAATGTGAAATTAAAGTAATCACTTACAATAATTTATATGCACATTATAGACAACAATGAGTTCTGTGGTGGTGCATGTCTAACCATAGAATTTAGCTGAGCGTCGTTGAAGTCTTTCACTAGGGTGACACAAATGTTCTTCTTTGTATGATTGTCTGTCGTTCTATTTGCATAATCAAATGATACTTAATACTTATACTTAAATTGTAGATTGAACCTTAGTGAAGCATGTTAGGCGACGTGAGGCACGACATACTTCTATATCGTTATATTATATAAGACGCATTAAACAGTTTGAAAGTGTTATTGTTAATATTTTATACAAGACTGTAATCGAGGTTTTATCAAATTTTTACACTACAATTTTCACTCTTCTTGTAAAATGACAATCTTTAACCTATAAAACAACCTTTATTCGTAAAGTTTCATTAATCGGTATCGATAGGTGTTTTATGTAGAGATATTTTTGTGCAACAACTATATTGAAGACTGTAGCGTATAACATTTAGCAGATATCGTATAAAGAAGCGAAGACTAACAAACAGACGCAGACTTTGCTTAACTACCTGAGAACAAAAAAAGTATCCGTTTGTCCTCATTAAAACTTTAAATAAAACTGAGCACTGGAAAATGTGTCTCTATCTCTAGGTGTTTTGTACTGCAACATTACAAATACATAAATTATTCTACATACAGTGAATAAACTGTATAGATTTGTTAAGGAAAAAACTATAATAGGTATCATATCATATCAACTGCATAATATGGATGAGAGTAGTCCCCTGCTGCAGTAAAGTACGACACAGGTGTCACATCAATAGTTTTGTGTGTACAATATATATAATGACGAAACATAGGTCATTAGTTTTATATATATATATATATATATATATATATATATATATATACATATATATATATATATATAAAACTAATGACCTATGTTTCGTCTATTTTTATGGATATATTGCACTAGTTATTATGCAAAAATAGAAATTTCATATCAGATCACATCAGCTACTGAATATGGATGAGAGATGTCCCCTGCTGCAGTAAAGTACGACACATCTGTCACAGCAATAGTTTGTGTTCATAATTATTGCCTTTTTTTCTACCGCACTAAAATATACTTGAAGCAGATTGGTCGCTATCCGTAGCCACTAGGACTGTATTTATCCGTAGACACCAGGATTATCGTTATCCACAAACATCAGGACTGTCGTTACACGCAGGCACCAGGACTGTTAGTATCCACGACTGGTATGGAGGACAGTAACATATTATATTGTTTTAAAAATAAAAGGTAAATTGGGATTACATATGTATTTTTTCACGTTCTGCATTTGTTCATTCTTTTATTTGTTGTATTAGTTGTGTACTCAGAGAGTATTTTTTCACGCTTAATATTAATGAAGCTATTATTTCAAGGGAAGAACCCAGTCGACCACTTTACATAATTTATTGACTGACAAAGCTTTGTCTCCGAGGGAAAGGTTAAACTTTAAAATACCAGGATTGTTTTTTATATAAAACGATGGGCAAATCCTCTTTTCATAGTCATGGGTTGCCCTCAAGTGCAGTGTTATTGCTTTTTATTAATAATAATAAGAAAAAGGCACTTTATACATGAACAGGTTTTTTGTAATCGTAGTATCTATTTTGCTACAAAAGAACTTATTTCGTGTATAACTTGCATTGGCAGTTATCCTGACCCCTTTGGTCACGATGCCCCCTGCCCTATTCCATCCCCTATTCATTGATGGATATTTACATCACATTCAGATTACTCTAGCAGCGTCATCTGCGCTGATTTATGGTAATGAGCCTATAAACCTTTACATAAATTGTATCAATCAAATGTACAATAATTTATAAACTCTAAGGTATTTGGTTAAAGACGAGATGCTTTATTTACCTTTATTCAGTGTATATAACAATGGGTATAAGTTTTTACATAGTATAATCACTATAGAGCTTTTAAATTAGTTAGATACAACATGTTGAACTTTCACTTTGGATCCAGTTTTTAAAGAAAACCATTATACTATTTAATATGCGATAAGGCAGAAGCATTACATTTATTGTACAGTACCATCGTCACGTTTAGAGGTGTATATGAATATTCCTAATAATATAAAATATAGAATATTAATTCAATGGCCCAAAACCAACGTTGCAGTGAATTTAACCTTACCTTTCTGTGTTGGCTATTCTGGCTAAATCTGTAATAACACACTTATTCGCTATTTGATTTAAATTATTGTCCTGGCATTCTATTTGTTATAAAATTCAATAAATAATGTTATTTTTCTAATTCTTAACAATATTTGTGGTTTGTGAAATATTAAAATTAAAAATAATCAGTTATGTCATAATATTTATTGTAACTAGGAATTGTCACCAAAATATTCGATCCAACATTTTTTGGAAATTTCTTTAGCATGTTTTAAGTTATAATTGTTTATAAAAACTATGATAGACAGACAGATGGAAAAACTAAGCACCAAAGAGCCTTGCGCATATGGGGAAAAGTGTTTGTTAGGACTTAAGTAATAATGTTATATACCTTTGTCCTGAGAGTTACAGGTCACGTATAAGCTTACAATATCTTACAATTCCATATTTACTGATTGCTCAATTTTAAATGTTTCTGTACTTTTGGAAAAAATTTAAAACCTTTTCATGAAATATTGCTTATGAATTGACCGCTGGAAAGCATATGAAATTATTGCTGGTAATTGGCTCTCAGACAGCAGCTCTGGCAACTGTACTCTGGCAACGCTAAACAGGATTGAGTTGACAAATTGGACTAATTGCCGATCTATCAGCTGTGTTTGGCGACCTTTCCTTTGTTTTTCACAACCACTAGCTTTTAGAGTTCATTGTTCCCTTTAAACTGCTCTTTAACTTACCTAACACTAACTTTGCTTGGGAGCGATTCCGCTTATTATTATATTACAGGTGTAAGCTACATTCTGGTTTTATGGACAAGTTATATGTGCATAAAAATTAGATACTGCGTTTCGAATTTTGGCATCTACGGTCTCTTTCAGGCGTTAAGAAACCTGCTATAGAAGGTTAAGCAAGCCAAAATGCAAACTAACGAAAACACAACTAGGAAAAGTGTCTAAAATTCTGTTATCATTTCATCGTTGATAATAAATTTTAAATGTATGTGCTTAAGAGTGCATAAAACATTGATCGGTTGGTGGTTGTAGTGATATAATTTAAGCAATGTAAATATATAACTATATTTATATTTATTTATAGCATAGAATGTTTATTATTACGTATTAATAATTCATTTCCAGTGGCAGAATCTGGTTTTGCAGATATAGGAAACTTCTACAAAACAGTAAAATTGAACATATACTAATGTAATTCCAGATTAGTAACATTACACACAACTTGTCCTTACACGTCCTAACATTATAGGACCTTGATATGAACATGTTAGAGAAACGGATGAGAAATAACTGAAGCTCAACACATAATGAGCTCAATAACATTGTATTGTACACAAAAAGATCCATTTTATTCTTAATGTTAACCTTACACCATTAAATTTGAGTTCAAGTACCCATATTTAGCTCTTTAATTAAAAATAACCTCTAGTGTAATTTACTAACTCTATGACTTACAAACTATCCAAAATTCATAAACAAGATAATTAAATCAAAGCCTCAAGATACTTCTTTTGGTCCTGACCGTTGCACCATTTATGTGCAGTAATTATCTCTGTCACAGAAACTTAAGAACTTCTTAAAAAGAAACTGTGGAATAACAAGGAGTCATACATCAAAGTTACACTAAAATTTAAATTAAACATTATACAGGTATTTGGTTATAAACTAACATATTTATCAGTAATGATAATTATATGGCTCTTCTAAAGTGAACAGTAACATTATTAATAGGTGCAGCTCACATCACGAATTTAAATTAATGAAATCTCCAAAAAATAAAACAGCGCAAGCGAACAATTATAAATGTTTTTTGTGTGCAAGGACAATACTAACTTTTATTGCAAAAATATTAAAAACTACGAAAATGTGTATTTTAGATACACAGTTTGAAAGAGGTACACATGACTACATACGACTATAATAAAAGCCGTACATTACCTACCATGAGCAATGATGAAAGTAACAGTGATAATGAAGCTGCAAGTAACACTTAGGTCTCAAAACAAACCTTTTCGGAAAATATGGATTTTCGGACAAAAGCGGCGCTTCTGTGATTTCCCACGGTAACTTTAAAACACTTGATTATGATAAGACTTCTTGTAAATATTAATAGTTTAATCGGAGCACGATAATTTTGCTTACAATTGGCCTAGCACCATATTCACCGTTTAAATCTTTCTTTGAATCTTTGTTTATAAATAAGCTAAAAAGATATGAATATTGCAAAAAATAAAACATCATAATTAATAATTGTATATAGTTACTTAAACGTATAAGATATTTAGTCAGTACGTTTGAGTTGTTACGAAATGAACTTTACAGTTAGAGAAGGCCCTAATTCGTAAACACAAATCTATAACTTTGATTAACTCGCCATAGATGGGATCTGTCTGCTTCACATAGCCGTCAAGGGTTCAAGTAATCGCAGGGGATTTATATTTAAATCCGACAAGCTGAGAGATAAAAGCTTTTTCATTCTTCTCTTAAATATAAAAATTCCATAATCTCGGTAGCCTTTCAATTCGATGGGTAGAATGGAATTTGGAAACAAAGATTACAGTTTGTTAAAGAATTTCAGAAAACATTGAGCATTTAACTCCATTCATTCTTTGTTCGCTTGCCTTCCCGTATTAAATCGTCGAAGATTTGCTCGCTTTGTAAATATTCACAATACTGTTAGAAAGCAATGATATTTTAATTTGCTTCCATTATATGTCTAAAGAATCTTGCTTGAGTCGATGTATGGTTTTTATTTAATAGATTATTTAATGCATGTAAACATTTCTCATTTAGGCGTGCTGAGAGAAACCAATTTTCTATAATAAAGTGGTTTTTCATATTCCTATCTTTTTGAACTCATAAAAGCTAACAGCATTGCTAGAGTATTTATGGTGTATGAATCATGTATTGAAATTTTGTATGTAGATTCAGCCTTCACTGAAGAGATCTGTGCTAATGGTTTTATGTATTACGTTCTAAATAAATTAAGTAAGAAAAGAATGAACGTAGAATCAGAGAAGTAGAAATTAATAATAATACCTTTGAATGACCTCTCATATTTCAATAGATAAATTGCACAAGTTCATCTTAAGCGGGCTGCAAGAAATGAGTACGGTGTTTTAAAAAATGGAAAAAATTGCAATCTCTTTATTGGCACTCATTTGTCTAAATGTAGACATTGTTATTGTTTACATTAAACCTCGTGGATCGCGAACGAGTAATTCTATGAGACAAAAAATTTAATGGAACTGTGAATTTAAATTTGTTTTCCAGCGAACTTGGAAGACATTGCTGTGTAGCTGTTGCGTAAAAATGTAATTAAAACATGTTTTTTAATTTTTAAAGATAATTTGAAGAAAGCTAATGCTATTTTGTGGCTTATGTAAAGTTTGGTTGTAATAAAAGATGAAAAAAATAAACAAAATTCTGGAGTTGAGTGCAGCTCCCATATTTTAAATGTGTTTAAGTTTGAGCCGATCCTCTTTTAAGCTCTATTATGTCCATCCCCATAAACCATTGGTTTGTGTTACGATCTTATCAAACATAATAAGGAAGTTAATGGATACAGGATTTCAGACTGCAAAATATCTAACTCAGATCGTAAGTCTGACGTCATAGACCACTCGACCATCGGCATTCACGATATAGAAGTAATAAAAGCAGAATTCAAAATCAAATTTCAACACTTTAAGTCAATTTATTCTAAAGTTAACATGTGCATAGAGAAACACACAAATCCAATAAAACTTGTTAGTGCCTAATTTCAAATTCATGTGTACGTTTCAAGGGCAGAGTCATAGACTGTTTGGAAAACGTTTATAGTCCATTTCTATGAATATCTTCTGTATCGATAAATAAAAACCTAATTATTTGTTGACAAAAATATATTATTACCTTCTATGAAAAGGTGTAAATTGTATAACACTGTTATCCAGTCCTGAGTTATAGTCCAAATTTCCAGGTATAGTCCTAAAGTCTTTGCAAGTTTATGTTAATATAAAAAAAACTATTTGAATTTAAAAGAAAGATAAAAGAGTGAGTTAATATAAACCTTTTAATTGCCTTAAATGAGAACCATGCTTTGTGTAACTAATTTATCTTCAGTTCCTTCGATAAACATAAAACAGTAAATAAACCTGTAACGGTTTACTTTAACAGTAACTAAACACGTTACGGTTTACTTTAACAGTAACTAAACACGTTACGGTTTTACTTTAACAGTTACTAAAAACCACGTTACGGTTTACTTTAACAGTAACTAAACACGTTACGGTTTACTTTAACAGTAACTAAACCCGTTACGGTTTACTTTAAACAGTAACTAAACACGTTACGGTTTACTTTAACAGTAACTAAACCCGTTACGGTTTACTTTAACAGTAACTAAACACGTTACGGTTTACTTTAACAGTAACTAAACACGTTACGGTTTACTTTAACAGTAACTAAACACGTTACGGTTTACTTTAACAGTAACTAAAACCCGTTACGGTTTACTTTGTTACAGAAATTACGTTGCAGGTTGAGCTAAAATGTTGAAGCTTTGTATAAAACTAACCAGTCTGACACAGTAACTGTATCACGTATGTTGATAAGTTACTGACAAATGACAAGATACTGCATTAATTATCATTGTTTGATTTGTTTATTCTGCATTTTTTAATTTCAAAATGGTTATCTATAACTCCAATTTGGCCAGAGGCACTTTTTGAGATATACGAATAAAACCTACCAATGGTCCGATGTTTACCACATTCAAGCGATGTAGATGTAAGTATAGATGAATCTCACGCAAAATTTCAACTGTATAAGTAATCTCGTGTGTAAAGACGGACAGAAATATATTTAATTTAACAGGGACATACAGCTGAGGCGTTTAGAAACCTCATCCGGCAAAGATTTTAATATTAAATTAATTATAAATAATATATTAAAATGTAGAAAATACTTGGTTGTTATCGGAAATTATTGTTTGTTCACGTTTATTTATTCGAGAGTATCGTACACTAATATTTTTCTAACCTTCGTACTAGTAACTTACAGCAATATGATAAAATTTTAAAAAATATATTTAGAAACAACGAGGCTCTCCCAAACCTTGTTTCTATGTATAATATTTTACAAAAAAGTCATATATATATTAATTTTTTGTCACTATATAATGGAGGGAAATTGCTTGATGTTTGTTTGTATTATATATTTCATCTTAAAAAATACTCTTACAACAATAATGAAATTTCCCGGTTGTTTTCTTCGGTCTAAAAGACTCAAATTGCAATTTAAATTAAAAATTTAATTATAAAAATATGTGTTTAGATTAAACAAATCAGTTTACTTTATCTCACGTTCATGTGCGTGACGCGCTGTCATGTTTGAACGATAAAAGTAACGCTATTATTAGCAACAAAGGAGGCTGCCAATTTCAGTCTCTGTCTAAAATACTTTTTGAATTGAAGCCGTAATCTCTTTAACTTTGTTTATATCATTATTATCTTACTTTCCATATAACATAAACAAAAAACTCTATCGTTTCATGGGATTTGAATATTTTTATAATTTTTTAGGGCTACTCTTCATTTTATTATTTCTAACACTTTTTATGGCTTGATTACAATTTTACCTACAAAATCTGTTAAATATCCTAAAGGATATTATTTTTGAATGGAATTAGGACGGTGTTGCATTACATTGTGTGAATTTCAGTCACCAGGTTTTAGAATACATAATTGGACGGTGAAATATAAAAAAAAATGTTTTACTAATATACTTACTAATAACTCATGTCTCAAATATCATCATGTTAGGATGGGGGTATTCTTATAATAATAATAATAATAAATTCGTTTATTTGTCGTAAAACATGTTACATGCATTGACAAAGTCTAATTCAGCTGACAGACTAAGTAGCATTGTCTCTAAATAATATTTAATAAGTATAATACATAAATATTATATATATATATATATAACAATATAAGAACATTAATTGTCTAGTTGATAATTATACTAGTTATAATATGAGTTTATCTTAAAACAATCATTAAAAGTCTATTTTGTTAATAGAAAAAAACTCATCAATATTATATAAAGGGTTTTTTAATAGCCATTCATAAAGGTTTTTTTTTTGTTTTTATAAATTTTAAGAGGGTATTTTTCTATCAAATGTTTCAATTTGTTATACACCTTCAAGCCAATTATAACAGTGACTATTCCAAAGATTTGCTCAGTCGACAATATTCAATTAAAATGTTATTTTTGTTTCGTGTGTTATAATTAATGTGTTTGTGTATGGTTTATTAAGTCCTTATTATTTAAAATGTAAACAGATAAGTCAAACAAATATAAATTAACTATTGATAAGTATTCCTTGGTTAATAAAAACAGGTTTACAATGATCAAGATATTCAGCTTTACCAACAATTCTAACAGCTTTCTTTTGAAGCACCAGTATTTCCTGAACTCTAGCACTATTTCCCCACAGTCATTAATCCGTATCTCAAAATTGACTGAAAGTATCCAAAATATGCAGTCCGAACATAATTTTGTTTACTTATGCAGCAAGATAGACGTCTCAATAAAAAAATAATTCTAGATAATTTTAGTAGACAGAAATAATCAATGTGAGGTCCCCATGAAAGATTTATTATCAATATGAATTCCTAAAATTTTGATTACACTACTTGATTCAAAACGTTAAAACTATTTTCAGGAATTGATTTTAAAGTAAACAAAATGTTTTGAGTTTTAGTTTCATTCATTAAAAAACCGTTTTTCCTTTAAACCATATTGATGCCTTGTTTATTGTGGTGTCGGTTAATTTCTTTAGTTCATTCAGGTTATTACTACTATTGAAAAAAGTTGTGTCATCAGCGTAGAGAAGCGTATTAGCATCAACAGCCAATGTTATATCATTTATATATATGATAAAAAGTAAGGGTCCAAGTACAGATCCCTGAGGGACACCGTACTCTATTTTGACTTCCTGTGACCAACTTCCTTTGATGTATACTTTTTGTGTTCTATTGATGAGGTATGATTTTTATAAAATCAAGGGCACTTCCATGAATTCCATAATGCTTTAATTTGGCTAAAAGAGTACTGTGTTCTACACAATCAACATAAATAAAATGACCAAAAGTAAGTGTTTTTGTAGAAAATTTTATTTTCTTTAAAGGCCCTCAGATTTGAGCTTAGTCCTGAATGGAGTTTGGTAAAAAAGACTGCGATGGTCAGACTTTCTGAGTTTTTATAGTGGTTTAAAATGAAAACAGACTAGCATTCATATGTTTTCTGGCAATTATATTATCTTATAGAATTGTATCAAAATGTAAATGGTGTAGTATATGAGGAAGTGAGTTAGATTCTGTCTATTGAGTAAACACTGTACAACAGGGAGTTATAGAAAGCTTTTTTATTACCTCAATAGTACTTAATTTAGGTCAGTGGATCTTTATCAGCAGAATAAGTGGATCTGGGAGTATAATTCACGCTGAAGACATCCTGGGCATCCTACAGAAGATTCTGGAGGAGTGGTAAATGTTATCATTCTGTGGTTATAAGAACACGTAGTTCTTTACTGGTGAGTGTTTGGTCCTATTTAGAGAATAAGTATGCAGTGATCTTAATCAGCAGGATAAGTTCATCAGGAGATATAATTCAACGAGAGTAGAATCTGGGTAAAGCGGAGATGTTATCGTGGGGGAAGGGAGGCAGGTTAAAGGTTTGAAAGAACAGTGAGTTCTTTCCTGGAGGGATTTGTGTCTGTTATAAGAGTAAGTAGGACAGAGTGGACCCATAGACCATAGACATGACAACTGGAAGTTATTTGTTTGTAAATTATATGCTTATCGTATCTAAACGATAAAAAAAGAGTTTTTATATATCCTTATGTACAACAGTTTAAAATAAAATTAATGATACTTATGAATAAAAATAAAACACAAAATATTCTTTGAGCAATCTGTAATTTTCACCATATTAAACGCTACTATTATCATCTATAGGACCTCAAACTGAATTTATTACCGTTCACCAATCGGCTTGTCACATCGCAAACTGTGTCAGCTCCCTCCCCCTCAAATGATGAAGAGCGTGACCATGTAGCAGATTTTTGACTTAGCTAACTGAAGACACAGTGTTAGTTGTCACCTTCGAGGAGTGTGACACTATTACGTAAGAACAGTAGCCTACAACACCCATTGTTTACAGTTAGGCCGCAGGTATCATATAATCCACTAGAATGTCAGGTAGACAGTGTGTTTTAAAATATATATATATACAATTTCTTTCTAGTCATTAGGCCCATCTACTAAATTATTTGCGGGTAAGGTCGGGGATACATTAAGAATACGCTCCCGTCCCAGGGTTTTACTTGTAACTTTACACAGAAAAATTATAGATCGTCAGTTACATTCTCTCTATTTGGTTGTTGTGTATATTTGTTCTTAATTTATTTTGGAAGCTGTAGTGAGTCATTCTTACTAGATTGCTGACATACGGCTCATCATTATAATGACCGAACGAGTGACCGCATAGAGAAATAAAAAGAAATATCGTACATATTTGTTCTTCACTGATTTTGGAAGCTGTAGTGAGTCATTCTTACTAGATTGCTGACATACGGCTCATCATTATAATGACCGAACGAGTGACCGCATAGAGAAATAAAAAGAAATATCGTACATATTTGTTCTTAACTGATTTTGGAAGCTGTAGTGAGTCATTCTTACTAGATTGCTGACATACGGCTCATCATTATAATGACCGAACGAGTGACCGCATAGAGAAGAAATAAAAAGAAATATCGTACATATTTGTTCTTAACTGATTTTGGAAGCTGTAGTGAGTCATTCTTACTAGATTGCTGACATACGGCTCATCATTATAATGACCGAACGAGTGACCGAATAGAGAAATATCGTACATATATAGCTTTAAGTATATTGTTTAAGGATCCAAAACGAAAATATATCTATGAAAACTGTGTTTACTTTAACTGTCGTAATTGTCAGATACGCTTATAAATATTTTTAATGCTTTTACACTATGAAAAATGTACTTAATTCATTGATTTATAAATATTTGATATAATATAAGTTAGGGCATCCATATAATAAGCAATAAATACTTTAATGATCGATGATACCTAATCATTGATATTCATGAGTACTGACTCCTCGCTACAACTACTTAAATTAAATTCCATCATATTTTTAATTAACGTTGTATAACAAACTACAATATAAAAAGTAATAATCTTATGGTGAATAAAAAATAATCTATGATATGTGTATTTATGAACTATACCAAACAAAACACTACTACACTTTTTACTATTTTTAAAATGAAACGTCTATGACACAAAAAAAATCCTGTGCATAACCACTGCACTTGCTGCCATTACAGATCTGCAGTATTAGTGTCAGTAACAGGTAATTCAGTAGTAACCTATTACCGGAAAACTGTTGTTTCAGTAACAGCTGGGCTGAATGATTTATTCTTATACGAGTTTTTTGTTTTAAGTTACCAGTAACAGCCCACAACCATTTCGTGCAAGCAATAAGGCATTATTTAGCAATGGATATATTACTGTATTATCCGACATAACTAGGTTTAGTTAGGTTATCGTAAATATGTTACAAGTAGCACCATAGTTACACAGTGACGCCCCACCGAAGTCCGCACTGATGGCCAGGAACATTTCCGATCGGTACTTTCCCGACCCCAGATTACTTCCCAGATCATTCAACTTCTCCGACGTCAGATCACGTTGCCCACCGATCTACTGGCGAAAAAGGAAAAAAACATCCCTCGGGATGGTACGTAAATTCATGCACAGATCACGTGAGCACTTGTTAAGGGTATCTTTAACTTTCTATGTATATAACACGTACATGAATAGCCTAATAACAAATATTAGATGAGTACTTTGTAGTACCTAATAATTGTGTTCTTTATAAGCATTAAAAATATTCATTAAAATATCAGATAACTTACAGGTAACAAAGAAACAGTTTTAATGCATAAAATTCATGTCCTAGACCACTTAATAATTATTATTTATGTGAATTATCTTTATTATATCAATTATATTTAAGCACTAGAGCTTAAAAATAATTCATTATTTTTTTCATTCATTATTTCTGAGACAAATTTACCTAAAAAAATGTAATTTAACATGGTCGAGGTACGCGCTGACAGATCCCCTTAATTCTCGTGAAACCATATCAATAACAGTAGTAAGTATAAATTTTCTGATATTGTATGAGGTTTGGAGATTTAAGCAATTTTTAATTCTACATCATATGAAGCATGTTGATTAGTATTACTCATTACACTGATATTTCTTATTTGATATTTCAGAGCCTGAAATTATTTTTAAATAAAGCTTTTCGGTTTATACTTAAAGCCATTTGTTTCCAGATATCGTAACTCTTTTATTGGTTTCATTGACTCAGCGAACAGTACTTCACCACATACAATATACTGTGGCTTATGTCTAAGGGATCTACACTCGAACTTCAAAAAATACTCTTTGTATTATCCATTTTTTTTTTAGTTTTATCTGTTTCTTTACTCGGGAAAATACTTCTTTCTAAGAATGCATTCATTACAACGTTGAACTAACACCAAACAGCAAAATAAACACGCGAAGAGAGTGAAACTTGCAGGTTAGATCGGGAAGACAAAAGGCCAAATCACCGGCACCCTTAGTTATCTACTCATAACGTAGCTATAGTGATAAGGGTTGATTCAATGTGAATGTTGAGTTTAGCTCCAGGTTCATTTGTCTTAGTGCAGCATCTTTTGTTCGTCTGAAGAGATCCTACAAATATGTTGACGAAGAAACTTAAACTCTTTTCGACATTAGAGACAAATAGTATATAAAAGATATTGTAATCTAGTTGCCGAGATACTCTCATTGTGTTATAAGTGATAATTGTTTCCAATTATTTTGCGAGGGTGTACCGTAAAATTAAACTTCATTATTTTACCAAATACGATACGAGGCCAATGTATTCAGTTGTAGTGATCGCCTCGCAACTGCCCCCTGGATCATAGTTTCAAAGAAGTGCTCTAAAAACCACTCGTTTAGCTATTCTAAACTGCAATGTCCATATGAGCCGTATCTCAGCATTCATGTCAGAATGACTGAGTACAGCTTTCAAAATATACATTGAAAATTTCAAATCACTGGCCATCCAAGAAGACAAACTGGAAGGCAGTTATTTTATTATAATCACACTACAATGAAATCTGGGGACGAGAATGGTTTTAATTATGTTTACAGAATTTTTCCTTTTTTTATGCATAATGAATCTGAGTTCAAATATTTCGTTACATCTTTAATTTGGAAATGTATTTTAATGTAAAAAAATTTATTAACCGTGATTTTTTAAAATTTAAAATGCCAATAAGTGTTTAGTGTTGAGGAAGAGAGAACAACAACAGCGCACCTACTGGTCTCAGTCTAAACTAACTCAGTCAACAACCTGGTGGACAGGAACTGAACTAGACAATACTGCAAGCGTGTTGGCCATTGTCAGACTTTATTCTGTAATTAAGAATAATACTAGGACTATTATACCATTACTAATTCATCCGTCACTGCCAAGTTTCAATACAAGAGCAATATTATCGAAACCGTTATATTTTCTTACATGATTTACACCATATAACTCTCTCACATTGCAATGGCGTAGTCACACAGAAATTTTGAGGTTGATGAAATTTACCATTTCATACAAACTTTTAAGATTTTTGTTCTTAACACTAATTGAAAATGTTTCTTAGAAAATCTAAATTGATAAAACAACTCAATCAATGTTTTAAAGTAATATTTCGATCTGGAATGTAGCCTACAGTTGGTCTTATTGAGACCTCTCCTATATTCAGTTTATTGTTATTAATATGAGTCTTGATCACATAACTATTACTTGTAGACTGTTAGATATAACTCGATAGTTGTCATGTACAGAGAATGTTAATAGTCAGACACAATCTTAAAGGCAGTAAGATTCGTTTCATGGAATCTTATTATGTTCAGCATGTGACATGAAATCCACTATACTTTTGTGTTACCTTATATTCTTTATGAAATTTGAACTATTCAAAATTAGTTTGCTTGTATGTTGTTAAATGGTTAGTTTAGTAGCGGGAATTACGGAATGTTTAGTTCTCTGTGGTTTGTGGTTCTAAAATACCCACTTGACAACCAGTAAAGTACGACTATCTTTTCTCGCTTTCAGACGTTAGAAAGTGCACTGAGCTTGTGACACCGTTATGAAAATAAAAAGTTGTCAAAACTCAACACCTCTGTCTCTTGAAATATTTTTCAATTCAAGTTTGGATTTTTATATTGAGCTGGTTAGCTACAGAAACGGAGGTTTCATTTTAAGGATCCACTTTAAGTGATGTTTGCTACCGTTTAACAAAAAGTAGGTCTGGGCTTTAAAATTACTAATCCCCAGTACTGAACAAACTTCATGTGCTAAAAGGTTGTGTCAATATTATAAGTCTAGACTCAGAATGGAAATCCCACGCAATCCTTTATCATTGAGAGCTAGAATTGGATGCATTCTTGTAACCAAAACTAAGAAAACTTGGAAAACAACTTTTTTCTATTTTATTTAGTATAATAGCAATTAGGAGGCTATTTAAAAAAAAAACAATAGGCTTTGTCGGTTTTGAGCCTTTTAACAGAATTCTGAGAACACAGTGACATAGCTTAGTATGTAGCTTTAAACTTTTACATTCAACAAGTGTTACTTGTCTTCTGAGGCACTAAAGCTACATATTTGATTTACAGCCTGTATGTTACAATACTTATTTTTAAAACATTCGTTATTCATATTTTTAACAATACTTTTATTTACTAGTTTAACCTGAGTGGAATTCTTCATGAAATATAAAGATTGTTCAGTGTTATAATAAGTTACTACTTATTAAAATTAGACAACGATTATTCTTATAATACAAATTTAAAATCAACTCTATTATTGTATTCACGTCTTTCCCAGCAAATAATTTGGATTAGGAAATTGCTTGAAGGTGACGTAACTAACTCTGTGTTTCCACAGTTGGCTATGTCAGCGATCTGATATATGGTCGCTCTTCATCGGTGAGATGAATATGGTAGGGAAAGTTTGCTATGTGACATAACTATATCTTATGTACATACTATAATTTTTTCACCTGTTTTTACTTAGAACTGATTACAAAATTGCTCTTAACCTCCTAATTTAGTACCGTTGATTTCATGTAGAGTTAAATAATGTTTCTGTACCCGGAAAATTTATTTCAAGCAGCTAACTTTTATGTGCATGTTATACACATTTTATATTTATCTTATTTCTCAAACCCAAAATTGATTGCTCAAACTTAAAGAGTTAAAGAACAGTGTTTCGAGGGCCTGGCCATGATTCAAGGTTCTTATATGCACCAAAAAAGAAATAAAAACTCTAATGTTGGATAAATTTAGATAATTTGAAGTAAAGTATGAATATTTCAAGTACTTATAATAATAATAATAATAAATTCGTTTATTTGTCGTAAAACATGTTACATGCATTGACAAAGTCTAATTCAGCTACAGACTAAGTAGCATTGTCTCTAAATAATATTTAATAAGTATAATACATAAATATTTTATATATATAACAATATAAGACATTAATTGTCTAGTTGATAATTATACTAGTTATATTATGAGTTTATCTTAAAACAATCATTAAAAGTCTATTTTGTTAATAGAAAAAAACTCATCAATATTATATAAAGGGTTTTTTAATAGCCATTCATAAAGTTTGTTTTTATAAATTTTAAGAGGGTATTTTTTCTATCAAATGTTTCAATTTGTTATACACCTTCAAGCCAATTATAACATGACTATTCAAAGATTTGCTCAGTCGACAATATTCAATTAAAATGTTATTTTTGTTTCGTGTGTTATAATTATGTGTTTGTGTATGGTTTATTAAGTCCTTATTATTTAAAATGTAAACAGATAAGTCAAACAAATATAAATTAACTATTGTAAGTATTCCTTGGTTAATAAAAACAGGTTTACAATGATCAAGATATTCAGCTTTACCAACAATTCTAACAGCTTTCTTTTGAAGCACCAGTATTTCCTGAACTCTAGCACTATTTCCCCACAGTATTAATCCGTATCTCAAAATTGACTGAAAGTATCCAAAATATGCAGTCCGAACATAATTTTTACTTATGCAGCAAGATAGACGTCTCAATAAAAAAATAATTCTAGATAATTTAGTAGACAGAAAATCAATGTGAGGTCCCCATGAAAGATTATTATCAATATGAATTCCTAAAATTTTGATTACACTACTTGATTCAAAATTAAAACTATTTTCAGGAATTGATTTTAAAGTAAACAAAATGTTTTGAGTTTTAGTTTCATTCATTAAAAAAAAAACCGTTTTCTTTAAACCATATTGATGCCTTGTTTATTGTGGTGTCGGTTAATTTCTTTAGTTCATTCAGGTTATTACTACTATTGAAAAAAGTTGTGTCATCAGCGTAGAGAAGCGTATTAGCATCAACAGCCAATGTTATATCATTTATATATATGATAAAAAGTAAGGGTCCAAGTACAGATCCCTGAGGGACACCGTACTCTATTTTGACTTCCTGTGACCAACTTCCTTTGATGTATACTTTTTGTGTTCTATTGATGAGGTATGATTTTATAAAATCAAGGGCACTTCCATGAATTCCATAATGCTTTAATTTGGCTAAAAGAGTACTGTGTTCTACACAATCAACATAAATAAATGACCAAAAGTAAGTGTTTTGTAGAAAATTTTATTTTCTTTAAAGGCCCTCAGATTTGAGCTTAGTCCTGAATGGAGTTTGGTAAAAAAGACTGCGATGGTCAGACTTTCTGAGTTTTTATAGTGGTTTAAAATGAAAACAGACTAGCATTCATATGTTTTCTGGCAATTATATTATCTTATAGAATTGTATCAAATGTAAATGGTGTAGTATATGAGGAAGTGAGTTAGATTCTGTCTATTGAGTAACACTGTACAACAGGGAGTTATAGAAAGCTTTTTTATTACCTCAATAGTACTTAATTTAGGTCAGTGATCTTTATCAGCAGAATAAGTGGATCTGGGAGTATAATTCACGCTGAAGACATCCTGGGCATCCTACAGAAGATTCTGGAGGAGTGGTAATGTTATCATTCTGTGGTTATAAGAACACGTAGTTCTTTACTGGTGAGTGTTTGGTCTATTTAGAGAATAAGTATGCAGTGATCTTAATCAGCAGGATAAGTTCATCAGGAGATATAATTCAACGAGAGTAGAATCTGGGTAAAGCGGAGATGTTATCGTGGGGGAAGGGAGGCAGGTTAAAGGTTTGAAAGAACAGTGAGTTCTTTCCTGGAGGGATTTGTGTCTGTTATAAGAGTAAGTAGGACAGAGTGGACCATAGACCATAGACATGACAACTGGAAGTTATTGTTTGTAAATTATATGCTTATCGTATCTAAACGATAAAAAAAGAGTTTTTATATATCCTTATGTACAACAGTTTAAAATAAAATTAATGATACTTATGAATAAAAATAAAACACAAAATATTCTTTGAGCAATCTGTAATTTTCACCATATTAACGCTACTATTATCATCTATAGGACCTCAAACTGAATTTATTACCGTTCACCGGCTTGTCACATCGCAAACTGTGTCAGCTCCCTCCCCCTCAAATGATGAAGAGCGTGACCATGTAGCAGATTTTTGACTTAGCTAACTGAAGACACAGTGTTAGTTGTCACCTTCGAGGAGTGTGACACTATTACGTAAGAACAGTAGCCTACAACACCCATTGTTTACAGTTAGGTAGGCCGCAGGTATCATATAATCCACTAGAATGTCAGGTAGACAGTGTGTTTTAAAATATATATATATACAATTTCTTTCTAGTCATTAGGCCCATCTACTAAATTATTTGCGGGTAAGGTCGGGGATACATTAAGAATACGCTCCCGTCCCAGGGTTTACTTGTAACTTTACACAGAAAAATTATAGATCGTCAGTTACATTCTCTCTATTTGGTTGTTGTGTATATTTGTTCTTAATTTATTTTGGAAGCTGTAGTGAGTCATTCTTACTAGATTGCTGACATACGGCTCATCATTATAATGACCGAACGAGTGACCGCATAGAGAAATAAAAAGAAATATCGTACATATTTGTTCCTCACTGATTTTGGAAGCTGTAGTGAGTCATTCTTACTAGATTGCTGACATACGGCTCATCATTATAATGACCGAACGAGTGACCGCATAGAGAAATAAAAAGAAATATCGTACATATTTGTTCTTAACTGATTTTGGAAGCTGTAGTGAGTCATTCTTACTAGATTGCTGACATACGGCTCATCATTATAATGACCGAACGAGTGACCGCATAGAGAAATAAAAAGAAATATCGTACATATTTGTTCTTAACTGATTTTGGAAGCTGTAGTGAGTCATTCTTACTAGATTGCTGACATACGGCTCATCATTATAATGACCGAACGAGTGACCGAATAGAGAAATATCGTACATATATAGCTTTAAGTATATTGTTTAAGGATCCAAAACGAAAATATATCTATGAAAACTGTGTTTACTTTAACTGTCGTAATTGTCAGATACGCTTATAAATATTTTTAATGCTTTTACACTATGAAAAATGTACTTAATTCATTGATTTATAAATATTTGATATAATATAAGTTAGGGCATCCATATAATAAGCAATAAATACTTTAATGATCGATGATACCTAATCATTGATATTCATGAGTACTGACTCCTCGCTACAACTACTTAAATTAAATTCCATCATATTTTAATTACGTTGTATAACAAACTACAATATAAAAAGTAATAATCTTATGGTGAATAAAAAATAATCTATGATATGTGTATTTATGAACTATACCAAACAAAAACACTACTACACTTTTTACTATTTTTAAAATGAAACGTCTATGACACAAAAAAAATCCTGTGCATAACCACTGCACTTGCTGCCATTACAGATCTGCAGTATTAGTGTCAGTAACAGGTAATTCAGTAGTAACCTATTACCGGAAAACTGTTGTTTCAGTAACAGCTGGGCTGAATGATTTATTCTTATACGAGTTTTTTGTTTTAAGTTACCAGTAACAGCCCACACCATTTCGTGCAAGCAATAAGGCATTATTTAGCAATGGATATATTACTGTATTATCCGACATAACTAGGTTTAGTTAGGTTATCGTAAATATGTTACAAGTAGCACCATAGTTACACAGTGACGCCCCACCGAAGTCCGCACTGATGGCCAGGAACATTTCCGATCGGTACTTTCCCGACCCCAGATTACTTCCCAGATCATTCAACTTCTCCGACGTCAGATCACGTTGCCCACCGATCTACTGGCGAAAAAGGAAAAACATCCCTCGGGATGGTACGTAAATTCATGCACAGATCACGTGAGCACTTGTTAAGGGTATCTTTAACTTTCTATGTATATAACACGTACATGAATAGCCTAATAACAAATATTAGATGAGTACTTTGTAGTACCTAATAATTGTGTTCTTTATAAGCATTAAAAATATTCATTAAAATATCAGATAACTTACAGGTAACAAAGAAACAGTTTTAATGCATAAAATTCATGTCCTAGACCACTTAATAATTATTATTTATGTGAATTATCTTTATTATATCAATTATATTTAAGCACTAGAGCTTAAAAATAATTCATTATTTTTTCATTCATTATTTCTGAGACAAATTTACCTAAAAAAATGTAATTTAACATGGTCGAGGTACGCGCTGACAGATCCCCTTAATTCTCGTGAAACCATATCAATAACAGTAGTAAGTATAAATTTTCTGATATTGTATGAGGTTTGGAGATTTAAGCAATTTTTAATTCTACATCATATGAAGCATGTTGATTAGTATTACTCATTACACTGATATTTCTTATTTGATATTTCAGAGCCTGAAATTATTTTTAAATAAAGCTTTTCGGTTTATACTTAAAGCCATTTGTTTTCCAGATATCGTAACTCTTTTATTGGTTTCATTGACTCAGCGAACAGTACTTCACCACATACAATATACTGTGGCTTATGTCTAAGGGATCTACACTCGAACTTCAAAAAATACTCTTTGTATTATCCATTTTTTTTTTAGTTTTATCTGTTTCTTTACTCGGGAAAATACTTCTTTCTAAGAATGCATTCATTACAACGTTGAACTAACACCAAACAGCAAAATAAACACGCGAAGAGAGTGAAACTTGCAGGTTAGATCGGGAAGACAAAAGGCCAAATCACCGGCACCCTTAGTTATCTACTCATAACGTAGCTATAGTGATAAGGGTTGATTCAATGTGAATGTTGAGTTTAGCTCCAGGTTCATTTGTCTTAGTGCAGCATCTTTTGTTCGTCTGAAGAGATCCTACAAATATGTTGACGAAGAAACTTAAACTCTTTTCGACATTAGAGACAAATAGTATATAAAAGATATTGTAATCTAGTTGCCGAGATACTCTCATTGTGTTATAAGTGATAATTGTTTCCAATTATTTTGCGAGGGTGTACCGTAAAATTAAACTTCATTATTTTACCAAATACGATACGAGGCCAATGTATTCAGTTGTAGTGATCGCCTCGCAACTGCCCCCTGGATCATAGTTTCAAAGAAGTGCTCTAAAAACCACTCGTTTAGCTATTCTAAACTGCAATGTCCATATGAGCCGTATCTCAGCATTCATGTCAGAATGACTGAGTACAGCTTTCAAAATATACATTGAAAATTTCAAATCACTGGCCATCCAAGAAGACAAACTGGAAGGCAGTTATTTTATTATAATCACACTACAATGAAATCTGGGGACGAGAATGGTTTTAATTATGTTTACAGAATTTTCCTTTTTTTATGCATAATGAATCTGAGTTCAAATATTTCGTTACATCTTTAATTTGGAAATGTATTTTAATGTAAAAAAATTTATTAACCGTGATTTTTTAAAATTTAAAATGCCAATAAGTGTTTAGTGTTGAGGAAGAGAGAACAACAACAGCGCACCTACTGGTCTCAGTCTAAACTAACTCAGTCAACAACCTGGTGGACAGGAACTGAACTAGACAATACTGCAAGCGTGTTGGCCATTGTCAGACTTTATTCTGTAATTAAGAATAATACTAGGACTATTATACCATTACTAATTCATCCGTCACTGCCAAGTTTCAATACAAGAGCAATATTATCGAAACCGTTATATTTTCTTACATGATTTACACCATATAACTCTCTCACATTGCAATGGCGTAGTCACACAGAAATTTTGAGGTTGATGAAATTTACCATTTCATACAAACTTTTAAGATTTTTGTTCTTAACACTAATTGAAAATGTTTCTTAGAAAATCTAAATTGATAAAACAACTCAATCAATGTTTTAAAGTAATATTTCGATCTGGAATGTAGCCTACAGTTGGTCTTATTGAGACCTCTCCTATATTCAGTTTATTGTTATTAATATGAGTCTTGATCACATAACTATTACTTGTAGACTGTTAGATATAACTCGATAGTTGTCATGTACAGAGAATGTTAATAGTCAGACACAATCTTAAAGGCAGTAAGATTCGTTTCATGGAATCTTATTATGTTCAGCATGTGACATGAAATCCACTATACTTTTGTGTTACCTTATATTCTTTATGAAATTTGAACTATTCAAAATTAGTTTGCTTGTATGTTGTTAAATGGTTAGTTTAGTAGCGGGAATTACGGAATGTTTAGTTCTCTGTGGTTGTGGTTCTAAAATACCCACTTGACAACCAGTAAAGTACGACTATCTTTTCTCGCTTTCAGACGTTAGAAAGTGCACTGAGCTTGTGACACCGTTATGAAAATAAAAAGTTGTCAAAACTCAACACCTCTGTCTCTTGAAATATTTTTCAATTCAAGTTTGGATTTTTATATTGAGCTGGTTAGCTACAGAAACGGAGGTTTCATTTTAAGGATCCACTTTAAGTGATGTTTGCTACCGTTTAAACAAAAAGTAGGTCTGGGCTTTAAAATTACTAATCCCCAGTACTGAACAAACTTCATGTGCTAAAAGGTTGTGTCAATATTATAAGTCTAGACTCAGAATGGAAATCCCACGCAATCCTTTATCATTGAGAGCTAGAATTGGATGCATTCTTGTAACCAAACTAAGAAAACTTGGAAAACAACTTTTTTCTATTTTATTTAGTATAATAGCAATTAGGAGGCTATTTAAAAAAAAAACAATAGGCTTTGTCGGTTTTGAGCCTTTTAACAGAATTCTGAGAACACAGTGACATAGCTTAGTATGTAGCTTTAAACTTTTACATTCAACAAGTGTTACTTGTCTTCTGAGGCACTAAAGCTACATATTTGATTTACAGCCTGTATGTTACAATACTTATTTTTAAAACATTCGTTATTCATATTTTTAACAATACTTTTATTTACTAGTTTAACCTGAGTGGAATTCTTCATGAAATATAAAGATTGTTCAGTGTTATAATAAGTTACTACTTATTAAAATTAGACAACGATTATTCTTATAATACAAATTTAAAATCAACTCTATTATTGTATTCACGTCTTTCCCAGCAAATAATTTGGATTAGGAAATTGCTTGAAGGTGACGTAACTAACTCTGTGTTTCCACAGTTGGCTATGTCAGCGATCTGATATATGGTCGCTCTTCATCGGTGAGATGAATATGGTAGGGAAAGTTTGCTATGTGACATAACTATATCTTATGTACATACTATAATTTTTTCACCTGTTTTTACTTAGAACTGATTACAAAATTGCTCTTAACCTCCTAATTTAGTACCGTTGATTTCATGTAGAGTTAAATAATGTTTCTGTACCCGGAAAATTTATTTCAAGCAGCTAACTTTTATGTGCATGTTATACACATTTTATATTTATCTTATTTCTCAAACCCAAAATTGATTGCTCAAACTTAAAGAGTTAAAGAACAGTGTTTCGAGGGCCTGGCCATGATTCAAGGTTCTTATATGCACCAAAAAAGAAATAAAAACTCTAATGTTGGATAAATTTAGATAATTTGAAGTAAAGTATGAATATTTCAAGTACTTATAATAATAATAATAATAAATTCGTTTATTTGTCGTAAAACATGTTACATGCATTGACAAAGTCTAATTCAGCTACAGACTAAGTAGCATTGTCTCTAAATAATATTTAATAAGTATAATACATAAATATTTTATATATATAACAATATAAGACATTAATTGTCTAGTTGATAATTATACTAGTTATATTATGAGTTTATCTTAAAACAATCATTAAAAGTCTATTTTGTTAATAGAAAAAAACTCATCAATATTATATAAAGGGTTTTTTAATAGCCATTCATAAAGTTTGTTTTTATAAATTTTAAGAGGGTATTTTTCTATCAAATGTTTTCAATTTGTTATACACCTTCAAGCCAATTATAACATGACTATTCAAAGATTTGCTCAGTCGACAATATTCAATTAAAATGTTATTTTTGTTTCGTGTGTTATAATTATGTGTTTGTGTATGGTTTATTAAGTCCTTATTATTTAAAATGTAAACAGATAAGTCAAACAAATATAAATTAACTATTGTAAGTATTCCTTGGTTAATAAAAACAGGTTTACAATGATCAAGATATTCAGCTTTACCAACAATTCTAACAGCTTTCTTTTGAAGCACCAGTATTTCCTGAACTCTAGCACTATTTCCCCACAGTATTAATCCGTATCTCAAAATTGACTGAAAGTATCCAAAATATGCAGTCCGAACATAATTTTTACTTATGCAGCAAGATAGACGTCTCAATAAAAAAATAATTCTAGATAATTTAGTAGACAGAAAATCAATGTGAGGTCCCCATGAAAGATTATTATCAATATGAATTCCTAAAATTTTGATTACACTACTTGATTCAAAATTAAAACTATTTTCAGGAATTGATTTTAAAGTAAACAAAATGTTTTGAGTTTTAGTTTCATTCATTAAAAAACCGTTTTCTTTAAACCATATTGATGCCTTGTTTATTGTGGTGTCGGTTAATTTCTTTAGTTCATTCAGGTTATTACTACTATTGAAAAAAGTTGTGTCATCAGCGTAGAGAAGCGTATTAGCATCAACAGCCAATGTTATATCATTTATATATATGATAAAAAGTAAGGGTCCAAGTACAGATCCCTGAGGGACACCGTACTCTATTTTGACTTCCTGTGACCAACTTCCTTTGATGTATACTTTTTGTGTTCTATTGATGAGGTATGATTTTATAAAATCAAGGGCACTTCCATGAATTCCATAATGCTTTAATTTGGCTAAAAGAGTACTGTGTTCTACACAATCAACATAAATAAATGACCAAAAGTAAGTGTTTTGTAGAAAATTTTATTTTCTTTAAAGGCCCTCAGATTTGAGCTTAGTCCTGAATGGAGTTTGGTAAAAAAGACTGCGATGGTCAGACTTTCTGAGTTTTTATAGTGGTTTAAAATGAAAACAGACTAGCATTCATATGTTTTCTGGCAATTATATTATCTTATAGAATTGTATCAAATGTAAATGGTGTAGTATATGAGGAAGTGAGTTAGATTCTGTCTATTGAGTAACACTGTACAACAGGGAGTTATAGAAAGCTTTTTTATTACCTCAATAGTACTTAATTTAGGTCAGTGATCTTTATCAGCAGAATAAGTGGATCTGGGAGTATAATTCACGCTGAAGACATCCTGGGCATCCTACAGAAGATTCTGGAGGAGTGGTAATGTTATCATTCTGTGGTTATAAGAACACGTAGTTCTTTACTGGTGAGTGTTTGGTCTATTTAGAGAATAAGTATGCAGTGATCTTAATCAGCAGGATAAGTTCATCAGGAGATATAATTCAACGAGAGTAGAATCTGGGTAAAGCGGAGATGTTATCGTGGGGGAAGGGAGGCAGGTTAAAGGTTTGAAAGAACAGTGAGTTCTTTCCTGGAGGGATTTGTGTCTGTTATAAGAGTAAGTAGGACAGAGTGGACCATAGACCATAGACATGACAACTGGAAGTTATTGTTTGTAAATTATATGCTTATCGTATCTAAACGATAAAAAAAGAGTTTTTATATATCCTTATGTACAACAGTTTAAAATAAAATTAATGATACTTATGAATAAAAATAAAACACAAAATATTCTTTGAGCAATCTGTAATTTTCACCATATTAACGCTACTATTATCATCTATAGGACCTCAAACTGAATTTATTACCGTTCACCGGCTTGTCACATCGCAAACTGTGTCAGCTCCCTCCCCCTCAAATGATGAAGAGCGTGACCATGTAGCAGATTTTTGACTTAGCTAACTGAAGACACAGTGTTAGTTGTCACCTTCGAGGAGTGTGACACTATTACGTAAGAACAGTAGCCTACAACACCCATTGTTTACAGTTAGGCCGCAGGTATCATATAATCCACTAGAATGTCAGGTAGACAGTGTGTTTTAAAATATATATATATACAATTTCTTTCTAGTCATTAGGCCCATCTACTAAATTATTTGCGGGTAAGGTCGGGGATACATTAAGAATACGCTCCCGTCCCAGGGTTTACTTGTAACTTTACACAGAAAAATTATAGATCGTCAGTTACATTCTCTCTATTTGGTTGTTGTGTATATTTGTTCTTAATTTATTTTGGAAGCTGTAGTGAGTCATTCTTACTAGATTGCTGACATACGGCTCATCATTATAATGACCGAACGAGTGACCGCATAGAGAAATAAAAAGAAATATCGTACATATTTGTTCCTCACTGATTTTGGAAGCTGTAGTGAGTCATTCTTACTAGATTGCTGACATACGGCTCATCATTATAATGACCGAACGAGTGACCGCATAGAGAAATAAAAAGAAATATCGTACATATTTGTTCTTAACTGATTTTGGAAGCTGTAGTGAGTCATTCTTACTAGATTGCTGACATACGGCTCATCATTATAATGACCGAACGAGTGACCGCATAGAGAAATAAAAAGAAATATCGTACATATTTGTTCTTAACTGATTTTGGAAGCTGTAGTGAGTCATTCTTACTAGATTGCTGACATACGGCTCATCATTATAATGACCGAACGAGTGACCGAATAGAGAAATATCGTACATATATAGCTTTAAGTATATTGTTTAAGGATCCAAAACGAAAATATATCTATGAAAACTGTGTTTACTTTAACTGTCGTAATTGTCAGATACGCTTATAAATATTTTTAATGCTTTTACACTATGAAAAATGTACTTAATTCATTGATTTATAAATATTTGATATAATATAAGTTAGGGCATCCATATAATAAGCAATAAATACTTTAATGATCGATGATACCTAATCATTGATATTCATGAGTACTGACTCCTCGCTACAACTACTTAAATTAAATTCCATCATATTTTAATTACGTTGTATAACAAACTACAATATAAAAAGTAATAATCTTATGGTGAATAAAAAATAATCTATGATATGTGTATTTATGAACTATACCAAACAAAACACTACTACACTTTTTACTATTTTTAAAATGAAACGTCTATGACACAAAAAAAATCCTGTGCATAACCACTGCACTTGCTGCCATTACAGATCTGCAGTATTAGTGTCAGTAACAGGTAATTCAGTAGTAACCTATTACCGGAAAACTGTTGTTTCAGTAACAGCTGGGCTGAATGATTTATTCTTATACGAGTTTTTTGTTTTAAGTTACCAGTAACAGCCCACACCATTTCGTGCAAGCAATAAGGCATTATTTAGCAATGGATATATTACTGTATTATCCGACATAACTAGGTTTAGTTAGGTTATCGTAAATATGTTACAAGTAGCACCATAGTTACACAGTGACGCCCCACCGAAGTCCGCACTGATGGCCAGGAACATTTCCGATCGGTACTTTCCCGACCCCAGATTACTTCCCAGATCATTCAACTTCTCCGACGTCAGATCACGTTGCCCACCGATCTACTGGCGAAAAAGGAAAAACATCCCTCGGGATGGTACGTAAATTCATGCACAGATCACGTGAGCACTTGTTAAGGGTATCTTTAACTTTCTATGTATATAACACGTACATGAATAGCCTAATAACAAATATTAGATGAGTACTTTGTAGTACCTAATAATTGTGTTCTTTATAAGCATTAAAAATATTCATTAAAATATCAGATAACTTACAGGTAACAAAGAAACAGTTTTAATGCATAAAATTCATGTCCTAGACCACTTAATAATTATTATTTATGTGAATTATCTTTATTATATCAATTATATTTAAGCACTAGAGCTTAAAAATAATTCATTATTTTTTCATTCATTATTTCTGAGACAAATTTACCTAAAAAAATGTAATTTAACATGGTCGAGGTACGCGCTGACAGATCCCCTTAATTCTCGTGAAACCATATCAATAACAGTAGTAAGTATAAATTTTCTGATATTGTATGAGGTTTGGAGATTTAAGCAATTTTTAATTCTACATCATATGAAGCATGTTGATTAGTATTACTCATTACACTGATATTTCTTATTTGATATTTCAGAGCCTGAAATTATTTTTAAATAAAGCTTTTCGGTTTATACTTAAAGCCATTTGTTTCCAGATATCGTAACTCTTTTATTGGTTTCATTGACTCAGCGAACAGTACTTCACCACATACAATATACTGTGGCTTATGTCTAAGGGATCTACACTCGAACTTCAAAAAATACTCTTTGTATTATCCATTTTTTTTTTAGTTTTATCTGTTTCTTTACTCGGGAAAATACTTCTTTCTAAGAATGCATTCATTACAACGTTGAACTAACACCAAACAGCAAAATAAACACGCGAAGAGAGTGAAACTTGCAGGTTAGATCGGGAAGACAAAAGGCCAAATCACCGGCACCCTTAGTTATCTACTCATAACGTAGCTATAGTGATAAGGGTTGATTCAATGTGAATGTTGAGTTTAGCTCCAGGTTCATTTGTCTTAGTGCAGCATCTTTTGTTCGTCTGAAGAGATCCTACAAATATGTTGACGAAGAAACTTAAACTCTTTTCGACATTAGAGACAAATAGTATATAAAAGATATTGTAATCTAGTTGCCGAGATACTCTCATTGTGTTATAAGTGATAATTGTTTCCAATTATTTTGCGAGGGTGTACCGTAAAATTAAACTTCATTATTTTACCAAATACGATACGAGGCCAATGTATTCAGTTGTAGTGATCGCCTCGCAACTGCCCCCTGGATCATAGTTTCAAAGAAGTGCTCTAAAAACCACTCGTTTAGCTATTCTAAACTGCAATGTCCATATGAGCCGTATCTCAGCATTCATGTCAGAATGACTGAGTACAGCTTTCAAAATATACATTGAAAATTTCAAATCACTGGCCATCCAAGAAGACAAACTGGAAGGCAGTTATTTTATTATAATCACACTACAATGAAATCTGGGGACGAGAATGGTTTTAATTATGTTTACAGAATTTTCCTTTTTTTATGCATAATGAATCTGAGTTCAAATATTTCGTTACATCTTTAATTTGGAAATGTATTTTAATGTAAAAAAATTTATTAACCGTGATTTTTTAAAATTTAAAATGCCAATAAGTGTTTAGTGTTGAGGAAGAGAGAACAACAACAGCGCACCTACTGGTCTCAGTCTAAACTAACTCAGTCAACAACCTGGTGGACAGGAACTGAACTAGACAATACTGCAAGCGTGTTGGCCATTGTCAGACTTTATTCTGTAATTAAGAATAATACTAGGACTATTATACCATTACTAATTCATCCGTCACTGCCAAGTTTCAATACAAGAGCAATATTATCGAAACCGTTATATTTTCTTACATGATTTACACCATATAACTCTCTCACATTGCAATGGCGTAGTCACACAGAAATTTTGAGGTTGATGAAATTTACCATTTCATACAAACTTTTAAGATTTTTGTTCTTAACACTAATTGAAAATGTTTCTTAGAAAATCTAAATTGATAAAACAACTCAATCAATGTTTTAAAGTAATATTTCGATCTGGAATGTAGCCTACAGTTGGTCTTATTGAGACCTCTCCTATATTCAGTTTATTGTTATTAATATGAGTCTTGATCACATAACTATTACTTGTAGACTGTTAGATATAACTCGATAGTTGTCATGTACAGAGAATGTTAATAGTCAGACACAATCTTAAAGGCAGTAAGATTCGTTTCATGGAATCTTATTATGTTCAGCATGTGACATGAAATCCACTATACTTTTGTGTTACCTTATATTCTTTATGAAATTTGAACTATTCAAAATTAGTTTGCTTGTATGTTGTTAAATGGTTAGTTTAGTAGCGGGAATTACGGAATGTTTAGTTCTCTGTGGTTGTGGTTCTAAAATACCCACTTGACAACCAGTAAAGTACGACTATCTTTTCTCGCTTTCAGACGTTAGAAAGTGCACTGAGCTTGTGACAACCGTTATGAAAATAAAAAGTTGTCAAAATTCAACACCTCTGTCTCTTGAAATATTTTTCAATTCAAGTTTGGATTTTTATATTGAGCTGGTTAGCTACAGAAACGGAGGTTTCATTTTAAGGATCCACTTTAAGTGATGTTTGCTACCGTTTAACAAAAAGTAGGTCTGGGCTTTAAAATTACTAATCCCCAGTACTGAACAAACTTCATGTGCTAAAAGGTTGTGTCAATATTATAAGTCTAGACTCAGAATGGAAATCCCACGCAATCCTTTATCATTGAGAGCTAGAATTGGATGCATTCTTGTAACCAAACTAAGAAAACTTGGAAAACAACTTTTTTCTATTTTATTTAGTATAATAGCAATTAGGAGGCTATTTAAAAAAAAAACAATAGGCTTTGTCGGTTTTGAGCCTTTTAACAGAATTCTGAGAACACAGTGACATAGCTTAGTATGTAGCTTTAAACTTTTACATTCAACAAGTGTTACTTGTCTTCTGAGGCACTAAAGCTACATATTTGATTTACAGCCTGTATGTTACAATACTTATTTTTAAAACATTCGTTATTCATATTTTTAACAATACTTTTATTTACTAGTTTAACCTGAGTGGAATTCTTCATGAAATATAAAGATTGTTCAGTGTTATAATAAGTTACTACTTATTAAAATTAGACAACGATTATTCTTATAATACAAATTTAAAATCAACTCTATTATTGTATTCACGTCTTTCCCAGCAAATAATTTGGATTAGGAAATTGCTTGAAGGTGACGTAACTAACTCTGTGTTTCCACAGTTGGCTATGTCAGCGATCTGATATATGGTCGCTCTTCATCGGTGAGATGAATATGGTAGGGAAAGTTTGCTATGTGACATAACTATATCTTATGTACATACTATAATTTTTTCACCTGTTTTTACTTAGAACTGATTACAAAATTGCTCTTAACCTCCTAATTTAGTACCGTTGATTTCATGTAGAGTTAAATAATGTTTCTGTACCCGGAAAATTTATTTCAAGCAGCTAACTTTTATGTGCATGTTATACACATTTTATATTTATCTTATTTCTCAAACCCAAAATTGATTGCTCAAACTTAAAGAGTTAAAGAACAGTGTTTCGAGGGCCTGGCCATGATTCAAGGTTCTTATATGCACCAAAAAAGAAATAAAAACTCTAATGTTGGATAAATTTAGATAATTTGAAGTAAAGTATGAATATTTCAAGTACTTATAATAATAATAATAATAATAAATTCGTTTATTTGTCGTAAAACATGTTACATGCATTGACAAAGTCTAATTCAGCTACAGACTAAGTAGCATTGTCTCTAAATAATATTTAATAAGTATAATACATAAATATTTTATATATATAACAATATAAGACATTAATTGTCTAGTTGATAATTATACTAGTTATATTATGAGTTTATCTTAAAACAATCATTAAAAGTCTATTTTGTTAATAGAAAAAAACTCATCAATATTATATAAAGGGTTTTTTAATAGCCATTCATAAAGTTTGTTTTTATAAATTTTAAGAGGGTATTTTTTCTATCAAATGTTTCAATTTGTTATACACCTTCAAGCCAATTATAACATGACTATTCAAAGATTTGCTCAGTCGACAATATTCAATTAAAATGTTATTTTTGTTTCGTGTGTTATAATTATGTGTTTGTGTATGGTTTATTAAGTCCTTATTATTTAAAATGTAAACAGATAAGTCAAACAAATATAAATTAACTATTGTAAGTATTCCTTGGTTAATAAAAACAGGTTTACAATGATCAAGATATTCAGCTTTACCAACAATTCTAACAGCTTTCTTTTGAAGCACCAGTATTTCCTGAACTCTAGCACTATTTCCCCACAGTATTAATCCGTATCTCAAAATTGACTGAAAGTATCCAAAATATGCAGTCCGAACATAATTTTTACTTATGCAGCAAGATAGACGTCTCAATAAAAAAATAATTCTAGATAATTTAGTAGACAGAAAATCAATGTGAGGTCCCCATGAAAGATTATTATCAATATGAATTCCTAAAATTTTGATTACACTACTTGATTCAAAATTAAAACTATTTTCAGGAATTGATTTTAAAGTAAACAAAATGTTTTGAGTTTTAGTTTCATTCATTAAAAAACCGTTTTCTTTAAACCATATTGATGCCTTGTTTATTGTGGTGTCGGTTAATTTCTTTAGTTCATTCAGGTTATTACTACTATTGAAAAAAGTTGTGTCATCAGCGTAGAGAAGCGTATTAGCATCAACAGCCAATGTTATATCATTTATATATATGATAAAAAGTAAGGGTCCAAGTACAGATCCCTGAGGGACACCGTACTCTATTTTGACTTCCTGTGACCAACTTCCTTTGATGTATACTTTTTGTGTTCTATTGATGAGGTATGATTTTATAAAATCAAGGGCACTTCCATGAATTCCATAATGCTTTAATTTGGCTAAAAGAGTACTGTGTTCTACACAATCAACATAAATAAATGACCAAAAGTAAGTGTTTTGTAGAAAATTTTATTTTCTTTAAAGGCCCTCAGATTTGAGCTTAGTCCTGAATGGAGTTTGGTAAAAAAGACTGCGATGGTCAGACTTTCTGAGTTTTTATAGTGGTTTAAAATGAAAACAGACTAGCATTCATATGTTTTCTGGCAATTATATTATCTTATAGAATTGTATCAAATGTAAATGGTGTAGTATATGAGGAAGTGAGTTAGATTCTGTCTATTGAGTAACACTGTACAACAGGGAGTTATAGAAAGCTTTTTTATTACCTCAATAGTACTTAATTTAGGTCAGTGATCTTTATCAGCAGAATAAGTGGATCTGGGAGTATAATTCACGCTGAAGACATCCTGGGCATCCTACAGAAGATTCTGGAGGAGTGGTAATGTTATCATTCTGTGGTTATAAGAACACGTAGTTCTTTACTGGTGAGTGTTTGGTCTATTTAGAGAATAAGTATGCAGTGATCTTAATCAGCAGGATAAGTTCATCAGGAGATATAATTCAACGAGAGTAGAATCTGGGTAAAGCGGAGATGTTATCGTGGGGGAAGGGAGGCAGGTTAAAGGTTTGAAAGAACAGTGAGTTCTTTCCTGGAGGGATTTGTGTCTGTTATAAGAGTAAGTAGGACAGAGTGGACCATAGACCATAGACATGACAACTGGAAGTTATTGTTTGTAAATTATATGCTTATCGTATCTAAACGATAAAAAAAGAGTTTTTATATATCCTTATGTACAACAGTTTAAAATAAAATTAATGATACTTATGAATAAAAATAAAACACAAAATATTCTTTGAGCAATCTGTAATTTTCACCATATTAACGCTACTATTATCATCTATAGGACCTCAAACTGAATTTATTACCGTTCACCGGCTTGTCACATCGCAAACTGTGTCAGCTCCCTCCCCCTCAAATGATGAAGAGCGTGACCATGTAGCAGATTTTTTGACTTAGCTAACTGAAGACACAGTGTTAGTTGTCACCTTCGAGGAGTGTGACACTATTACGTAAGAACAGTAGCCTACAACACCCATTGTTTACAGTTAGGCCGCAGGTATCATATAATCCACTAGAATGTCAGGTAGACAGTGTGTTTTAAAATATATATATATACAATTTCTTTCTAGTCATTAGGCCCATCTACTAAATTATTTGCGGGTAAGGTCGGGGATACATTAAGAATACGCTCCCGTCCCAGGGTTTACTTGTAACTTTACACAGAAAAATTATAGATCGTCAGTTACATTCTCTCTATTTGGTTGTTGTGTATATTTGTTCTTAATTTATTTTGGAAGCTGTAGTGAGTCATTCTTACTAGATTGCTGACATACGGCTCATCATTATAATGACCGAACGAGTGACCGCATAGAGAAATAAAAAGAAATATCGTACATATTTGTTCCTCACTGATTTTGGAAGCTGTAGTGAGTCATTCTTACTAGATTGCTGACATACGGCTCATCATTATAATGACCGAACGAGTGACCGCATAGAGAAATAAAAAGAAATATCGTACATATTTGTTCTTAACTGATTTTGGAAGCTGTAGTGAGTCATTCTTACTAGATTGCTGACATACGGCTCATCATTATAATGACCGAACGAGTGACCGCATAGAGAAATAAAAAGAAATATCGTACATATTTGTTCTTAACTGATTTTGGAAGCTGTAGTGAGTCATTCTTACTAGATTGCTGACATACGGCTCATCATTATAATGACCGAACGAGTGACCGAATAGAGAAATATCGTACATATATAGCTTTAAGTATATTGTTTAAGGATCCAAAACGAAAATATATCTATGAAAACTGTGTTTACTTTAACTGTCGTAATTGTCAGATACGCTTATAAATATTTTTAATGCTTTTACACTATGAAAAATGTACTTAATTCATTGATTTATAAATATTTGATATAATATAAGTTAGGGCATCCATATAATAAGCAATAAATACTTTAATGATCGATGATACCTAATCATTGATATTCATGAGTACTGACTCCTCGCTACAACTACTTAAATTAAATTCCATCATATTTTAATTACGTTGTATAACAAACTACAATATAAAAAGTAATAATCTTATGGTGAATAAAAAATAATCTATGATATGTGTATTTATGAACTATACCAAACAAAACACTACTACACTTTTTACTATTTTTAAAATGAAACGTCTATGACACAAAAAAAATCCTGTGCATAACCACTGCACTTGCTGCCATTACAGATCTGCAGTATTAGTGTCAGTAACAGGTAATTCAGTAGTAACCTATTACCGGAAAACTGTTGTTTCAGTAACAGCTGGGCTGAATGATTTATTCTTATACGAGTTTTTTGTTTTAAGTTACCAGTAACAGCCCACACCATTTCGTGCAAGCAATAAGGCATTATTTAGCAATGGATATATTACTGTATTATCCGACATAACTAGGTTTAGTTAGGTTATCGTAAATATGTTACAAGTAGCACCATAGTTACACAGTGACGCCCCACCGAAGTCCGCACTGATGGCCAGGAACATTTCCGATCGGTACTTTCCCGACCCCAGATTACTTCCCAGATCATTCAACTTCTCCGACGTCAGATCACGTTGCCCACCGATCTACTGGCGAAAAAGGAAAAACATCCCTCGGGATGGTACGTAAATTCATGCACAGATCACGTGAGCACTTGTTAAGGGTATCTTTAACTTTCTATGTATATAACACGTACATGAATAGCCTAATAACAAATATTAGATGAGTACTTTGTAGTACCTAATAATTGTGTTCTTTATAAGCATTAAAAAATATTCATTAAAATATCAGATAACTTACAGGTAACAAAGAAACAGTTTTAATGCATAAAATTCATGTCCTAGACCACTTAATAATTATTATTTATGTGAATTATCTTTATTATATCAATTATATTTAAGCACTAGAGCTTAAAAATAATTCATTATTTTTTCATTCATTATTTCTGAGACAAATTTACCTAAAAAAATGTAATTTTAAACATGGTCGAGGTACGCGCTGACAGATCCCCTTAATTCTCGTGAAACCATATCAATAACAGTAGTAAGTATAAATTTTCTGATATTGTATGAGGTTTGGAGATTTAAGCAATTTTTAATTCTACATCATATGAAGCATGTTGATTAGTATTACTCATTACACTGATATTTCTTATTTGATATTTCAGAGCCTGAAATTATTTTTAAATAAAGCTTTTCGGTTTATACTTAAAGCCATTTGTTTCCAGATATCGTAACTCTTTTATTGGTTTCATTGACTCAGCGAACAGTACTTCACCACATACAATATACTGTGGCTTATGTCTAAGGGATCTACACTCGAACTTCAAAAAATACTCTTTGTATTATCCATTTTTTTTTTTAGTTTTATCTGTTTCTTTACTCGGGAAAATACTTCTTTCTAAGAATGCATTCATTACAACGTTGAACTAACACCAAACAGCAAAATAAACACGCGAAGAGAGTGAAACTTGCAGGTTAGATCGGGAAGACAAAAGGCCAAATCACCGGCACCCTTAGTTATCTACTCATAACGTAGCTATAGTGATAAGGGTTGATTCAATGTGAATGTTGAGTTTAGCTCCAGGTTCATTTGTCTTAGTGCAGCATCTTTTGTTCGTCTGAAGAGATCCTACAAATATGTTGACGAAGAAACTTAAACTCTTTTCGACATTAGAGACAAATAGTATATAAAAGATATTGTAATCTAGTTGCCGAGATACTCTCATTGTGTTATAAGTGATAATTGTTTCCAATTATTTTGCGAGGGTGTACCGTAAAATTAAACTTCATTATTTTACCAAATACGATACGAGGCCAATGTATTCAGTTGTAGTGATCGCCTCGCAACTGCCCCCTGGATCATAGTTTCAAAGAAGTGCTCTAAAAACCACTCGTTTAGCTATTCTAAACTGCAATGTCCATATGAGCCGTATCTCAGCATTCATGTCAGAATGAACTGAGTACAGCTTTCAAAATATACATTGAAAATTTCAAATCACTGGCCATCCAAGAAGACAAACTGGAAGGCAGTTATTTTATTATAATCACACTACAATGAAATCTGGGGACGAGAATGGTTTTAATTATGTTTACAGAATTTTCCTTTTTTTATGCATAATGAATCTGAGTTCAAATATTTCGTTACATCTTTAATTTGGAAATGTATTTTAATGTAAAAAAATTTATTAACCGTGATTTTTTAAAATTTAAAATGCCAATAAGTGTTTAGTGTTGAGGAAGAGAGAACAACAACAGCGCACCTACTGGTATCAGTCTAAACTAACTCAGTCAACAACCTGGTGGACAGGAACTGAACTAGACAATACTGCAAGCGTGTTGGCCATTGTCAGACTTTATTCTGTAATTAAGAATAATACTAGGACTATTATACCATTACTAATTCATCCGTCACTGCCAAGTTTCAATACAAGAGCAATATGTAACGGGTATAGGCCTAGCCTGTAACCTAAATCAACTTTTACAATTAATAATAAATTCGAGAATAATATAATACAATAAATAATATTTTTCTATTAATAATAAATCTAAATGAATAGGAATCCAAACCGACAATTTAATTGCTTAGTTAAAGTTATCATTCTCATATTTGAGAATAATCAAATTTCAATTTATTATGAAGGTTAGTTGTGCATGGTGACATAGTCCGTCACTGACAGTTTTGTAACCTCAAACATAAATCTCGAATAGTAAAGCGGTCATATTTAATAAAACTCGATAGTTTCCTCATCAACATCAAAGAACAAAGCTAAACACGGCAAAACGCGTGCCACGATTGGCTAACGTAACGATTACTCTCATTGGAGGGTAGCGACCCCGCGGGAACGCAAACTCGTTCTCTGCGCACCGAATTCGAGTGGGTTGTTAGCCAGAAGTAAAAGCGGATCATTTTTCGACCAGAAAAACGGAAAATTTCCGTTTTGAAGGGTATCACTTTTCCCTCTCTGCGCTACTGACGCGGAGTTTGGGAAAGAGAGAGTCTTCTTCCTCGACCTCTTGATGATGTAGTACGTTGTGAAACAGTTTTCAAAATTTTTCAATTATTAATCAGTCTTTTTTCAATGTGATCCAAATTTAAATTTTTCAATTATCTGTGAGGACCGCCGTGTCGCCATCATGGGATTTGGTGAATATGTTTAAGAGTATTTAAACCTTTTTGATCAACATTTTTAACTAATCAGACTCTAAATTTTAACTGCTAGGGAGTAGGGGTATTTTCTAATTAATTATTTCAAGCTAATTGGATTTTGTGTTGTAGGATGTTATTTTAAGCATAGCCATAATTTCATTTCATCAAAATTATGTTTCATTAGTATTAGTTTTTATTCAATAAATCTAAAATTTGTTTCTATCAAAATTTTATTTTCATTTACCACACATAGCTGCCCTACGCGCGCACCCATTGTAAAACGACCCTGTAAAGACAAAGAGTCTAAAGCTAATATATTTTTCACAAAACCTATCTTGTTTATTATATTTATTATAAGGTAAACGTATCCGTTACAAATGGCACCCAGCAACGTGGGGCAGCTAAAAGTGGTTTAGCTTAATAATTGTGTAGGGGTTTTCTAATTTGAAATAGACTAAATCAAAATTTAAAAATGATGGATCAGAACTTGGAGAATATTGACAATTCGGACAGTAGTAGTGGAGATGACACTCGCGGAGCTAGCTAATAGGCCTAGATCAGACAGCTCTTTGGCTAATGCGAATAATGTTGAAACGGTGGTAGGCCTAGATAGAACTGATGCATATCAGCAATTGTTGTTTTTGATGACACAACTTAATGACAAATTTGATGGATTAAATAACAAGATGGATGAGATAAAAACCGATATTTATAACAAGATGGATGACCTAAAAACCGATATTTATAGCAAAATGGATGACGTTCAAACGGGCATGACACAAATTGAACAAAAATTAAACACAAAAATTGAGAACGTTCAAAGTGAATTGAAGGGAGAGATTAAGGTTGTGGGGGAAGAAGTTGAAACTAAAATTGCTAAAGTCAATCAAAAATTCGATCAAGAGGTTTCACAGATTAGTTCTCGGGTTGATGAGATAGTAAATAAAATCGATACACATGCAACGGAGATACTGAGAATAAAAGATTATGTAGGGATGAGTGAAAGTACTAAGGTAAGCTTAAACGAGGAAGAATCTAAATCAAATTTAAAAGAGGAATCAGACCTACTAGTTGAGTCGAACAAAGTTCAGACCACTGTGAAAAGCGTAAAAATGGAGGGTAGCGGTCTTAATCAACAACCGGCTTGTAATATTATGGCGCGGAACTCTATTTGACCGAGTTTGATGAGGGTAATGATAGGACTCACCCTATGAATTTTTTGAAATTGGCTGAAAAATTTACTAATAGTAATCAAGAACACTGGGAAACAAAACTTTTGTATATTGTAAAATACTTGAAGGGGGAAGCATCTGAGTGGGCTCGGAGAAAACATTGACAAATGGGAGAGTTTTGAACAATTTAAAAATGATTTCAAAAAGAGATTCCTGGGGCATTACTAAACAAAAAGATTTTGAAAACAAATTGATGGGTAATGGGAATTTTTGTGAAAGGTAAAACCGAATTTGACAAACTATGGTGCTTGGGTATTTTGACATAGCAAAGAAATTGGACAACCAGATGGATAACCTTACGTTTGTTGGCTTTATTTGTCGACATTTGCCGCCACACATAAGTGCCAGTCTGGCAATTCTACAATCCCTTGCTGGTAGGGAAGAACTAGAAGTAGTATTAAATCAGCTCAGTTATGTAAAGCCTTTCAAAAAAGAAAGTTTCAGGGATACATACAACACTAATCATGAAAATGGAAATAGACAAAAAACATACACAGGAAGGCCAACACAAAAACTTTCATGACAGTACCCAAGGACAGCAGTATAGGCCAAATCATGAGAACAGGGCAGTAAATACCACACAATTTTCTCATACCAACAATGGTAGGGCCAATCACACTAATGGGAATCATTTTGAAAGGAATCGGGAAAATAATAGGGGATACAACAGACCCGAGGGGTTTCAGAAACATTTCGAGGTAAGGGGAAATTACAGGGGTGGACCAAATTACCGGGGGGGACACAACTATAGGAACAATTCAGAAAACTTTGATGGGCCTAGGGAAATTGAAAATGGTCAAGAATTGACAACCAACAATTTCCAGGGAAATAACTCGGGAACTTAAATTTTGACGAAAGACCAAAAATAAAACAACTTTGAATTGATAGGCGATAGTCAGTTTTGTAGACTATCAAACAAAATTTTGCAAATGGATACAGTTAAAACCCCTGGTGGTAGAACATCAATAGGACTTTGTGTGGGGGGGTCAAAACGATTAAACAATTATATGAGCAGGTAAAAAATACATTCATCAAGTTTATCTGAAAACCTAATGATTTTTATTGGTACAAATGGACATTCTAAAAAATAATTCACTTGAGCAAATGAAAACTGACATGAAAGATTTAGTTGAATACCTAATAAATTGTAATAAGAAATTAATCATTTTGACTCTACCTCCAATTCCGAAAGTTGCTAAAGACATTGATATCAGAGGAAAGGTTAAAGATTTTAACAGGTTCATACGGGCATTAGACAATGGGGATACAATCAAGATTAATCATGTCACACCACACTTATGTTGATCACAA
>NW_025777120.1:0-15784 GCF_021130785.1 Homalodisca vitripennis | reverse complement strand
AACTTACACACTTATTCATTCGCTCCAATTATTCCCACTTTCCTCAACTACGGATTCAGTCAGTCTTTGATAAAAACAAACAACACCTTGCCAACATATATCAAAAATGTTTTTGGGACACGGAAGGTAAGCATTTTTTTAACGAGTTTTTAAAAATCCTTGGAGCCGTTGGAGCGTTTTCTTTTTTTTTGTTTTAATTGTAATCTGGTAGTTTATTTAAGTTTGGTTATGGGAAATGAATCTCCTGTGTGTTAAGGAAAGCGCTCCAGATTAACCACTGTTCTGTGTCTTAGCCAGTTCGGTTAGGGAGTTATTAATATCCATACGTCTTTTAGTGCCTCGCATAACGTAATGTATCTCTCGGCCTCAATTTCGTCATGGCACATTTTAAAACATACAATACAGGAGTTTTGGTATTTCCTATAATAAATAATAATACATAATACCTCTTTTATTTGCAATTCCTTCTTAACAATTTTTACATCAAATTTATTGCCAAGCTCAGTACAACAGGTTTTATTTTTATAAGGGTGCTCTTTACTACTGAGTTCATCCAAAACATTCACACAACCTTATACCTCCAACACTATTCTTACATGATCTCGTCTTATCCAAACCCATCGACAATCATTGTCCAAAAGGTGCTGTTTCACAGCGTCAATTGTGGATCTGTTTTTTACCTAAATCCAAATTGACTCTGGTATTCAGAATTTCGAATTTTATCCAGAAAGCTTTCAAGCCTTTTCTGTAGAAAAGTTTTTCAAAAACTATCTACTGAAAAAACTGGAAGAATTGGGGGATTGGGACGATAATTGCTTAGTAAGACAAGCGATCGGTCCTGTTTTTGGACATTGATAAAATTGGCGGTGATCTTGGCCCCCCCCCATCTTTTTAAAAGAGCATGGAAAACTTCCAGTCCTCCCATGAAAAAGATGGGGGAAGGAAAAATTATGTTATGAAATTTTGTTAGTAGGATCAATTAATATGCTTGAAAGCCATCTCGTTCGTTTGAGTACGCCATACTGAACTATTTCCCGTTGGCGTCACTGGTCCTCTTTTTGATTTCAGTCTCATGTTAGGTGAACAACGTGCTTACCTCACTCTTCACCACACAGGAAAGCCCAACAAGCCATGGAACGCAAACAGAATCCCCATCCAGTCTCTCCTCCGTTGGAGAACCTGAGGATTCTTAAATGGACGAATTCCGTTAATTTAACAAAGCAAACGGTTGAAAATGTATTTATTTGTTGAACTCGTTTTGCCACGCTCTTTTTAATTTATCTTCAACAACTTTCAATTATGTAATTTTGGCAATTGCAATAGATTTGGAGACACTTTGTTGGAACCTCCATCTCAAAGAAAAAAAAGCGTATCAATTATTTTCCCAAGCAGTTTTGGAAAAAATTTTTACCAGGTTACCCAAGGCTCTATTGATGTCATAGGCTTTTGCAGCTTTCTGTTTTATGTACCTTCCTTAATAGATTTTCTCCGATACCTTTCTAAACAAAAACATTTTTGAAATCATAATTTTTGAGTACTTGGTGAACGATTTTTATAGAAGAATTGGTGCGAGCCTTTCTCGAGAATATAAGATAATTATCTTTTAGTTATACATGAATATTAATTTTTTGCAGCTTTTTAACTGTTTTTTGTTTTCCTGAACGGGCACATGGCAAAACATCCAGATTATTGACTGGAAGGTGTCACTAATTATTACTGATAACAATGTCAATCGACATTTTCCACAACACCACTCACAACGACTCCCAAGACTCGAGTTTTTATTAAAACATCTATTCAGGTGGCAAATGTTTTGGGAAGTAATTGCCCTAGTAATTTTGAATTTTGGATTTTGATTTTCTAGTTTTGCATCCATGAATCACGACTTCCTGCGCAAAGTGATCAGAGATCGCAGAACTCAATACAGAGACTGTTGTGTTAGGAATATTGGTGATCACATTGTCGATGGCAGTACGCGTCGTGGCTGTCACCTCGTGTTGGCAACTTCACGGACCAATTTTGATTGAAAGAATTTAGAAGATCGCGAAGCCGCTGGGTAAGGGGGTCAGTGTGATCCAAAACATTAATGTTGAAATCGCCAATTATTACAAACCTTGTTGATTTAAAGGAGAGACCACTCAGAAGGTGTTCCAAGCTCTCGAAAAAAAGAATCTCTAGAGCCATTGGGGGATCTATAAAGCCCAATGATAGTTATTCTTGCGGAAGAGTTGGACAAAATTGTGATACCTTCAGCTTCAAAATTCGTGTCCGAATTGTTTTTTAATTCTGAAATCTTTAAATTTTGAGGAATTTTTCATAAAAATCGTCACACCGCCCCCTTTACAGGCTGGTTCGACAAAAATATTTAGCCAATTCAAAATTTTGAATCTTAAAAAGAAGTATTGAATCGGATTTGAAACCGTGTTCTGAGACTTATAAACACATCAGGTTTAAGCTCTTCACACATGATCTCTAGCTCTTCAACCTTGCTGGTTGCAATTTGGGCGTTTTGGTGAAATCAATTTTATTGTTTCAGTTGCCAATTTTAAATTTTGGATGTTTTTTAAATGTTGATTTTGAATTTTGTTGCGTTTTGGAGCTGGATCTGAAGTCATCCCTAGGTCGGCTTCACACATGTCTGACCAGATCAGTTTTTTGACATAGGAGAGCCTTCTTTTAGAGAGTCTCTGTCAGGTGTAGTTGACGCCCTAGCTGCCTCCGCATATGAGACAAGCTGGAGCCTTGGAGACCGTTGAGAGACAGCAGCCGGCTCCCCGGGGGTTGCAGCAGGTGGCGGCACGACGGCTGGAGGGACGGCGGTCACTAGGAGTGGCTTCTCGGGTTCCGTAGGGACAAGTCTCAGCAGAGCGAGGCTCTCCACAATCATTCCAGCCAGTATCCGCTTTCCCCGCATTGAGAGGTGCATACCGTGTCTTGTGAAATGCCTGCGACCGATCCTATTGAAATTTAGGACCTTGATATTGTGTCGGATTGCGAGCTCTTCAATGTAGGCATTTAAAAGTGCGGTCTCTTCGTAAATGAAGTGGTCCGGCTCCAGATCGTGTCGGTGTGGAAGGGTGACAAGAACGATGTCAGTGTTGATTGGTCTGGCCGTGATGTAGGTCTCCCAGGCGGACTGTAAATATTGTTCTGTTTTCCCACCGCCAGGTCGTTTGTGCCAGCCATCAGCACCTCGCAGCGGGTTCCGGACTCAGTTGACAATATGCCTTGGACCCACGACATCAAGCAGCCCGGCGCCAGGCAAGCACACACCGCCAACCGAGATCGTAGGGCCAGTTATGCTTCGTACAAGGCCCGCGATGTGACGGGCATGGCTGTCACCTCTAATAAAAATACTTTTGGAAGTGGGCATTTTGAGGATATTGCTGGTTTTTAGGGAACTTCGTTTTTTTTTCTTTTTTGTTTGGGGAAAGCTATTTCCTTTAGGTTTACGTGCAGTCGGTGTTTTGAGATTAACCGTGTTTTGAGTCTGGAACCTATTTTTTTGTAGATACTGGAGATGGGTGTTTTTTATTTTTTAACTTCGGTCCCATGGTTGACCAGAGTTCAAAATCGCGCTCTCACACGTATTTTGCTGCTTCTAAGAGTTAGAGGCTGGGTAGAGTCAACATTTGCAAATTTTTGAAGGCTTCCTTGCGCGAATATCTAAAATTTCAACTGTGCTCTAATACGGATCACTTGTTTTTGCAGCTTGAAACACTCTTATGAATTGATTATTTGTAATCATATATATATTAGCCAGTTTTTAGCAAAATTATACGAACAAGTTTTCTTGCAAGAATTCTTAAATTATATAAAAAATATATGTATGTATATATATAATATATATATATATATATATATTTATATATATATATATATAGATTTATGCATTTTTAGGAATTTCTGCAATATAGATAATTTATATACTTACAGTTAAATGGTGTGGCATGTAATTTGAAGAGGTTATACTATCCATAGGGAGCTGTGTTTTTAATATACTATTATAAGTGAAACATACCCTGTTGTATTAATCCAATTGTTTAAATCCCGCTTACGCATGTCGTTAGATACAATCTATTTACACTATTGGAGTATAGTGTAAAAAACACGACGTATATTGTTGTTAGTTTCTTTAAAATGGTTATTAAACTTAAATTTATATACAACACAAATGAGGAAAACACGAATCAAGTGAACAAAAGCCGGAAGGTTTCTACCTAGTCCGCACGTCAGAAGGACTTTTAGGATTAACTTAACTTGTGTCACGCCGTTTGCTAGTATTAACTGCTTTATTAGTTGGGTGTTGTTCCTATTCATTGCATAAATTTTATTCCCTTTAAAGATGGGTGTTAAGGAAGATCTTTTCTGATTGAGAAGACATACGGATTGGTCCTCGTTCTAAAAACACTTATAAATTTCATACTTCTTCAATATCTTTAACTTACATCCATTTAAGCATATATTTAGCACTTCCTAATACATAATTTACAATTGTATTTACTGAATAATATTAATCAATGTATGCAGTGTTGAATGCTGATGGATCTTTGTTTAGATTTCATTTTGTCCAAGCTTATGTTCGTTTTTGCGAATAAAAACTTTTACGTAGCTAACGCGTACGTATGTAATGTATTTTATTTTCCTCTGTGTTAGTAATATGTTTACCAAAAGACTGTAAGACAAGGTTAGTTTTAACATATAACTGTTTTTAATTTGCAGTTCGGACCTGCACAACCACCATAAAGGAACTATATGATTTCCAGCGATATTACTATATCGGATCTCATTTCCTTAACTATAATAATGCAAAAAAAATCATTAATATTATTTATTCCTTAATTTATGATCACCTAAACGTCCAAATTTAAAGCTCAAATACTGGTATATATTTTAGTAAATTTACGGCAGAATTTACGTATAAGTCAAGAGATTGCTGGGAATGTCAACAAACTCAGTTTCTTATTGCTGCCAGGTGTTTTGATATTCCTAGAATAATGTCTTTTGTAAACACACAAACTGTGTTATTAAATACTAAACTTAAAACATTCATATTGAATGCCTTTGAAATAACCGGTTGATATGTATTTATTTGTCACGGAAAATCGAAGCAGAAATATATATTTTATAAGTAATAAATATTACTACTAAAAATGCCAAAATGGCTAAAGTATGCAATTGCTCACCTACAACTAAAGAAGACTTTAATAAGTGGAAATAAAACAAAAAAACAATACAAAAATAGTAAATACTATATTAGAGAAATAAAAATGTATCGGTTCTCAGATTGCTTAGCAGATTTCTTGCGATATGACATCAGTGAATTTGAGGGGTAAAAAAAAACTGATTTATCAGCATATTTTATCTTGGACATGTTAAAACGCCAATCACTTCATTGCCTTGTCAGGACGAAAATGAGGTTGAAACGTATCTTTGTGAGCTGCAAGCAATCGAAAAAACTCAAACAGTCAAAAATAAAACTCCTGATTCGGAAGAGAAACAGAAATAAGAAAAACATGCTAAACGCGTAAATTTTATAAAAAAACTAAACATTAAACTAAGATTTGGTAACATTTTAAATTGTAAGATTTTGTAAATAATATAGTTTAAGCAATTCGCTGTCTCTAGAAGATCTTCATTAACAGATTCATAGTAATCAAATGAACATGTAATATTCGGTTTTTTTATATCACCTCAACAAGGGCTATCGATTGTCTCAAGCACTTTTGTGCTTTATTGCTATGGAGGATATGAGGATAAACGAGTTAAAAATAATGAGTTGTAATGCATAGGTTCTTAACTTATAATGAGTTAGATTATGACAAAATCTATCGATTTAATGTGTACTATAAGTTTTTAATAGTATTACAAAACATATTTCACTTAAACCGGTTATTGTAGGAAACATTATTTTTATCTACATTCACTGGAGCGGAATCGTATGAACGTCTGTGTAACTGGGAATGATAATGAAAGTAGTGAGCAATTAAACCAAACATTTCAAGGCGTATCTTTAATGGAGTTGTTCAAAGTAAGTTTAAATAGTTTTGTAATTAACCTAGAAGCGTTTATATTTCTTTGAATTTAAACAATTACTCAGCAAACTTCTAAAGTTATTAAAGTATACCACTAGTGCAACTTTTTAAAAGTTATTCAGCGATTATACTTCTTTGAAAACATGCGTCATAGATATTTTAACCTCTCAACTGATGCATATTTTCACTACCGGTTCAATCATGATACAGTTATACACTACATACTTCATGTATTAATTTTACAAAACCTTTATGTAAAAATGTTATATTTTCTTCATGGAAACTATTATGAAGTAAATGTACAACTTCTGTGTGGTTATTAGATGAAAAAACGGACTAGAATGTCCTATTTTCTCGTGTTATTATTGTTTTTCTCTTGATTAAAATCTTAACCATTTATACAAACCGACAGGTAAAGGCAATTTATATCTAAATCTCCTGATTTTTGGTGGGGAAAGGACCGTAGAAAGTGCAAAAGAACTCACCTCCCAAATATTCCAGTCACCAGGGTAATTGCAATAGACAGATTTATATGAAATGTACCTATAAAAGCTCAAGAACAAAATGAATTAATTATTAAATTTATATTTTATTTTTGGTTTTAAGGAATAAGATTTTTATAAAATACAAATTTACTTGTGTCAGGCACTTATTTAATTCAAATGCTGTTATTTTAAGAACGAAGTTATAAAATATAATATTAAATTAATTTAAAATATTTTCTTGTATTCATTTTAACGTACGCTATAATTTCTAACATCATTGCTGTGTATAGCTTCAATTTTAAACGAAGTACTTTCTATGCAATGATTTGATCTTCATTTCTCGAAAAATGGGGGCGGGGGGGGGGGGGGGGGGGGGGTTGCAACACAACACAATTAACGCAATGTAGAACTTACAGACTGAGAGGGAAAAAATTTCGGAACGCAAAAACACTGGATTTTTAATATATAGTGATAATGATAGCTTTAACTTTTGTCTCAATCAGTAATCAAGTCTTTTTAAAAAAGCGGATTTTGTAAACGAATGTAAAATACTCTCAAAATCATTAAATACGCTCAACACTTGTTATAAAGGTGCATAAGCCATGAAAACTAGAATTGAATATGGGAGTCAAACAAGAAAACTATCCAGCCATTATAGAATTTTAAATAAATTATACAGCATATTGAAAAAGACATACATTCTTCCAAGAGAACTTGTAATAACGAAAACATATGTGTGTTTTAAAGGAATAATGTTCAAACCATTTATTAAAATCATAACAAGGGCAAACTAAAAGGGTTAGTGTGGTGCTAGTAATAGAGAATATAATAGCAATTACTTCCTAAATTACAAAAATATTTAAATCATATCATATTTACATGTAATATCATATAAACCACGAAAGAATACAATAACGGATATTATATTTTATTACGTATCCTGTCTTATTCACATATAGGTTTTTATAGAAATTCTGAACAATTTGAACTGTAAATTCCCTCACCTATTTAAGACGATGAGCTCAAACTTTGCGCACAATACGTTTACAATAAAAAAGTGTCAATTGTAATACAATTGGAAGTTTTGGAGTAATATTTAAAATTTAAATACTTATTTAAGTATGGGAAAATAATTTTCATATAAAATCTTAATTATATCCTTGTATAAATTTAACACAGGCTAGAAAGGTCAATTAAGAACAATTTAACAATATAATGTTAAGTTTAAATAAACTGAATACGAACTGTATTCATTTTTCTATATCATTTGCTAAAATGCTTCCTAGATTTATTTTGTTGAATGAATAGTCTGATTCCCTGAATTATTACGTTGTATTTCAAGTTACCTTTCGATGGTATGAAATCGCAACAATAAAATATTTTTGTCATGCTATCCTAAACTGCATTATAGCACTAAACAGGAATTTGAGCACCACATTGAATTGAATTTGTATTAGTAGTACGGATGTTTCTGACAAGAGTTTACTTATGATAGACCTTGAAATCTAGAGCATCGCCGTTTCATATGTGAACTGGTTCTGAGTATAGCCCAAACCGTAACATAGATGGAACACGTATGGTCTATCATTAGCTACGTTTTTAAACCTTGTGATCCATTGAATATTTATATAAGGAGAATGGTATAAGATTGAGTCAAAAAATGAATTTTATACGAGATATCTCGTAAATAATACATTGGGTCTCTGATAAAACTAGTTTCATTTCAGAGTCTCCTGAAAAGAGGATCAGCGATTCCAACCATAAAAAGTTAGAATGTATTCATTAATAGGTAAAGTGATGCATCAATCTAATGTTTGTTTCAGGTTAAATGGAACATTATAAAATGTATTTTACGTCTTTATATTTACTTTTATTAAAAATAACCCACCCAAAAATGAAAACCAAGGATTTTTTTAATCCTGCATTGTGTGGTTTATCATTTGAAAGGCATTTTCATGAAGAGTAGTAAATTTTTTAAAAAAAACCTATGGTAAGAGCAACCCTAATATTTCGATTATAAGAGTTGAAACCTACTAGTTTTTATACTGTAAACTATAAGAAATATAAATACAAAAACAAACATTCTGAATCTACTTTCAGTATGGTAAATGTGTATTTAAGCTCACTTAAACACCGCCATCATCCCTCTCAAAATTTACCACTAATTAGATCGGCCTCTTTTTCTTGAGCGGACATATTTATTGTCTCTTGATATCGGTGAAATATATCCAATATAAAGATATTTTGAGTTTAGTTCACCTCAGACTTTATAAGAGAATGTTACAAATACAGTCACGTGCCTAGGTCCATTAGGAAGAAATTATTTTGTAATTTGTTTCAAATGGAGCCCATATTTGAAGCAAGGTTAGTTTTTAAAAACTGATACCCAATGTTTTGTATAGTTAAAATTCCTCTGCATTATAATACATATTCGGGTGAAAGTAAAATAATGGAGAGCCTTCATTATAAGGGCCATCTTAAAGGTTTTATAATGGAAAATCTGTTCCTTTGTTGTTTCTTCACCTTTGTGGTGATAATTAGAAGATATTTGTGGTACTTTTCTTCTACTAGCGTAAAATATGGAAGACCTCTTTGTGTTTTATTCTACAGACTAATATTAAGATATAATTTGGTCTCTCTCTCTCTCCTATTTTACTGTACCAACCTAAATTTTTATGACATTTCTATTTTGCGTACAGTAACATTATTGTTCAACAAAATGTATAGTTGATATTCGAAAAAGAAATATCTTACATGAGAAAATATTGATATAAGAAAATGTCTTGTCACTTCAGAAAAAATGACAGTAATACCCAATATAGTCTATATTGGTTGAGTTGAAAACACTTGCTTGGTGCTAAAAACGAAGGGCTGTTTCACCACCAGATGTGGTCAAAATACCAACAGATGGCTTCTGTTATTTCAGCTAGAGAACAATATATTGTCATTGACGTAAAAATAATATCCTGTTAGTAAATAGATAAATAGTGTGCTCTATTTTCTGCTATGAATACAATAAAAAGTGCCATGCGTATTTACTTATAATAACATTATTAATTTATATTACCCGTACTATTTTAAATCTTAGAAATGTTCTTCAAAAATGCATTTATAATTATTTTAAAAATTGTATGTATAATAATTTCCATAGATAATTAGAATACTTGTTATCAAATTGCATCAAATTGAACTATAATTATTAATATGTATTATAAATATGAGATTTTACATCGAATTAATATGTTTTATTTAAAACCATTAACCGTAATGTATTTATAATACTAATAATCTTTCAAGATTCACTGAAAATATTCCAAATTTATTATTTACAAAATATAGCTGTAAAATACAACACCAAGTTTTCACTTATATCGATTTTGCTATTAGAAGCAAACTTGTAAATTTCAAAATCAAATACTTTAAAATAAACTTTTTAATAACTATTATAAGGTGAGTCTGATAATTCTGTTATGAGCTAGCTATGGTTTATTCCAAGTGAAGAATCTATAAAGGTACATAGTTTGTGTTCTTAATTAATTAAGTACAAAATAAACTTAACTATTCCCGTTAAATACAAAGTGATTCATAACTAGATGATAAAAGTGTTTTTTTAAATATGTTAAAATTGAATTCTGGAGGAATGAATTTTTTATTAAATTTGTTATTTATTAACTTTTAATTCTAATACTCGATACACAGTTTACTTATTTCTATTTTTGTGTACTATTTATGCACGTAAAAAATTGTAAGTTAAGCCTCAATTATAAACATACCTAAATTAAAACGTTTTGTATTTTTTTAAATACGTTTTAAGTGACCATCTGAACAGATTTATTTGATATTGCGGCACTCCTTCTAATGTGTGGGCCCATAAGCGTTTAAATGAGCCCTTCTTATACGGGTACGGCTTCTTTGAGATTTTTTGAGCGGCGATAATTCCTGAACGGGTGGTGAAAACCACATCCAGAGGTTACGAAATTTCTGACGAATAGGTTGTCGACAAATTAAGTATGAAGGTCGAACTTCATACAGTTATTGTTTGTTTACCTGTAACTTTAAAGAGAGAAGTTAAAAATATTTAAGCAATTGAATATAAAGAGGGGTACATATAATAATGCCTCATAATAAGTGAATTTCTTATGTGAAACAAATCAATTCAAGATCGTAAAGTTGAAATAACAAATTAAATGTAAAATATTCTATTATTGTGGACGTATACTATTTACCTGCATCTTGAAGGTGAATGAAACTGTACCGTTACGTCATTACGTTTCTCCCAAAGTAAATAAGGGTTCTTGGAAAATGTTTACAATTGCGCAGGTTGAACTGTTTAAAACTATTTATAGACTCCGACACAGCGACTATTTTAAATATAATAATCCCAGAGTAAACCCAAGGCTTTTCAAGTATTTTAATAAATGGAGTGAGTTATATCAATTAACTCTTATGATCTGAATTATTTGATTATTTTTAACCTCTTGAATCAAGATCAAAATAGTGTGATAATCTTAATTCCTTGTAGTATGGATAATACTATATTATATTCAGGTTATATAAAGTAGAACAGACACAGTTTTACCTTTATTTCTTCTTCGATTTCCAGACTGGCTGTTTTTGTTTTCTGGCTAAATATTTTTCCAAGTGCAAAAAGTATGGACTTCACGATAGTTTCAAGGACACGGCAAAGCGTTCTGTTTCATATAATTTAAAGCATGTGACTAGAGTAATTTTGTATGGTCTTTGAGCTTCCATCTGAAGATTTTTAGAATATAAATATATTATCTAGTCATTTTCAAGGTGTTTTAACATTTGTACTACTTAAAGATGGCTTTCGTGGATTTCGATTCAAACTGCCAACATGATGTTAGGAAATAATTGCCTGTTACCTACTCAGAATTTTGTTACAATCTTTTACCAACCATCATTACAGTTTAAAAAATGATGTGAATTGTGAAGTGGTTCAGAAACCTGTACAGTAGAAGGAAGCTTAGCTTTGCCATTGCCGAAGCATAAGTATTGGTTTCCTTTAATTACTTTTAGTTCACACTACTTCCATTTAGTATATTGGCCAAGATGAACAACCTTTTCGCTATTTTAGTTTCAACTACAATTATTTTTATTTTGATACTTACTTTATAATGAAAATAAATTGGCTTTATTATCAATGATAATTTCTTGTTTAACTTCTTATCAATTCCGAATGTTTTGTTAAAGCTACTGAAACTTTTTTAACAATACGGGTTTGATCATATTATCTTTTAATGGCATCTTTATGATATTCGTGTGAATAAGGATTTCCTCAGAATAATAAAAAATTGTACTGATTGTAACAGTAAGAGTGTAAACAGTTGGAGGCGTCGTAAAACATGACGCTACTGTTATTGTTGTGGTGTTTCTTAGGGATTATAAGGGATAATAATTCTTAAGGATAATAATTGACGTCGCATTGTTCACCAGCAGACTGCAAATTGACTCTCATTGTCTAGTAGGTTTCGTATGGATAAACTTCTTGTTGTAAGGTTAAGTTTAGATTCTATGTCCAGGGATAAGAGGCTCAAAATATGCATTAATCTTAAGGCCCTGTACACTCAGATGTAGGTTGAATTTCTCTGTTGGTGTTATAAGGGCATATGTAAAAGTTGTACTTCGCTAAAGTTTAGGTAATGTTGCTACACGTCCTCACTGTGTTTAACTCACACTGTTACACCTTGTACTGCACAACATAAACTCCCGCAAATATGTTAGTTCCAAGAGAGGTAGTACAATGTCTTAGACTGTTAGGAAAGATTTAGTTGTCATCTAATGCACGCAATGAGCCGTATTTATACACGTTTTAATAACAAGGTGTGGATGATTTTTTAAATAAATTGTTGGTTAAATAATTTTATTAAATAAAATACTGCCAATTCATAAGAATATAAAAATATTCTAAAATAAACATAAGAGTGGAAAAATGTATCATAAAACACTTTTAGTGCAAATCTAAATATTCGTGTCTAAAAATATTAAACATTTTATATTATATAATTTTGTTCAGAAATATCAGATATTGGCTCAAATTCAGAAGTTTTTATGTTCTTACAAAATTGCGATTAGTGAGTCAGTAAGTGAGAGGTTTTTATATGTATATAATATTTCAACAGGGAGTAAAGCTGAAGGTAACAACTGACTCATCACTGAATTCAAAGAGGATTTCACTTGTGTTTGTCTAGTGCTTTTGGCGTGTAATGAATCTTCAACTCCCTTCTACATTCCATTTTCTTCATCATATCTGCTTTCATTTGTAATATCGTGTCTTACAAACGTTTAATATACACAAAGATTACTATAGAGTTTCAAATAACTTTCTCGACTTTCCTCGTATTTTCATGATGTAAATGACGACGTAATAAGTTTCTAGATTTTTAATCTGATCTCTTCCTGAGGTGGTTAACTAACGCAATTCATAACTGAAAACTATGTTAGAATAAACAAATCGTACTAGAGCGTTGTGACACGCATATATCACGAATTACAACAAACATGTGTGTCACTTCCATGTGCACTATATTTAAAACAAAATGGCACTTATTAAAAACAAAGCGCTGAGTGCTGAAAACAAAAGTATAGAATAAAAATCAATTACAGAAGGTCAGAAGGTGATTTGATATATGTTTCTTCACGATCCTTCTTCCCTTGTCAAAAACAAGTTTGTTTCTCACGGAATAATAGACTACAACTCTTAGGAATACCTTTATACTCTCTTTGAAGGAGCATTTATGAATTAAAGTTTTTAAAATACTTTCAGAAAACAATTATAAAATGTAATTCCTATATAAATTAATAAGTTTTTCATATTTACATCTCCTGTGTTTTGGTTAGCACAATAGTTGAGAATTTATCGTTTCTATTTGTTTCATTGGACAATAAGGACATTTTATAGATAGGTAATCAGTAAAAATATCTGAATTAAATATAGAGATATGACACCATGAGTAATACCTGCTGTAATTTATTTACATTCCGCCAATGTAAGCTAAAAATCTTCCTCAGTCTTTTGAGATTTCACCAATATGACATTTGAAACTTCTGTTCGGATCAATCAGCTGAGAAGATCCTCAAAAGCAACGCTATATATGATTAGTCCTTCAAGATGACATCTGTACACATGCCGAAGATCTTCACAACTACATGTGTCTTTTAAAACGTTAATGGTGCTGAACTGTTGGGCGGCAAGTATCGTCCACTACCAAAACTAAAAACTTTGTGTCTATATCATTGATAGTTTTAAGGAATTTGAAACTTATTCAGATATTATTTCGTCTTATGAGCCCTATATTAAGGGCTTCGAACAATTCTGTCCCTCATAATTGCTGAGATCCTTATACCGTGTGAAACTTTCGCCGTGCTCACTAGAATAGATATATTGGTTTACTTTATAAATGAATATATCAAACCGTACATTTAAGATCATATATACTTATAAATGATTAAGGTAAGAAATAAAATTACATCTTTGGAGGAAAATCAATCTGAATCGAATTGCATGAAGAGAGTACAGAGGTTTCTTTCATGTTAGACAAAATTTACAAAATTGTTGACGTACTGAAATAAACTAACCCATCTAATTCAAAGCCAAAAGGCCCAAATTCCACAGTGGCATAGCATACTCAGTAAAAAAATGTGGTTACAACGATCAAAGTCCCTAAAGAGGTTTGAAGAAAAATGCTAGCCCTGTCCCACGACCTATCTAATTCCTCTACAATATCCAGGTTGTACCCATTCTCAGAAATGTTTAAAGCTATGTTTGAAGTGTTCAGTAACTTTGTTAAGAAAACGCCACACCCTCCAAATGAATACCTTTTAAAAAACTTTGGATATTCTAAATTCTAATGGGACATCGGAATTATAATGTATAAACTATAATTTTAATTAGGTATTTTATAATTACAGTTTTATCAAAGGAATGTAAGCTTAACGTATTATCCCACTCTTTAAGCAACCTACGGAACATACGATATTATCACAATACAAACTGATAAGTAATTTCTAGAGAGTGGTTCAAATGTAAATGAAATGGAAGTGTAATCAGATGTGTTCCTTTCCCCTTTCTTTTCAACCAGGCACAAGAGATCACGGTGTCACTTTCAATGCTCTATCCGTCTCTGTCTGGTAAAGTTTGTTGGCAAATGTATTTAACCACCAACTCGTTGAAACTCTCTCCATCTCCGATTTATCGTTTCTGTAGCTAGTTTACAACGAAATTATTGATTGGTCTACTACGTATATTGTTTCACATTTAATCAAACTTTACACCAAATACATATCACTTAAGTTTCGCCAGTATTGATTTGGTATTCTCTATCATAAATGAAACACTGAAAAAAACGATGATACTATTCATATATGTTTTCCGGCTATAATTGAGGTGATACTTTATTGACATTAACATATTTCTATTGATCTTGAATTATTTCGGATGATTGTGGAAAACAATTTTCTACAACATAAAAAAAGGAAAAGTAAAATGTTGAAATATATTGACCTCTTGAAAATGAATACCTAAAACTAATTCTTAAAAGAATAAACATTTTAAATTATAAAACCATTATATCTTCGATTTTATATATACACTTACAAAAAGCTTCACCAATTTAAATTTAGTATTATAAAAATAATAACAAATATATTTAATTTCACCTTAATGAAAACTCAATTAAATAACTTAAATATAGTGCCTATTATTATTATGGCATGGATAAAATATTTTCCAATACTATTATATAGAATAAAATAACAAGCGGAGGAAGAAAAATTATTATTATTTTAGATACATTATTCATATACGCAATCCAAAACAAATTCTATTTCTCGTCAAAAGTTCTCTTTATTCGCATTTTATTCTTAGCTGTTTGTAGAGAAACAGATTCCAAAAACTTCTTCATTAAGAATTTACAAAGATATTACTTAAACTAGTGGCAGGTGATACCTGTAACTTTGACCAGTTGAAATAAATACATAAAAAACTTTAAAATTATATATTTTGACAAAGGGATACATGTAATACATTTACCAAAAAGAATAAGATCTCAAATACTTTTGAACAATTTGCCATTGAATATTTTACATAAAGTCATGATACTTACGAGATGGTTTACAACTAGTAATCAGAAAACGAAATTTCTCTAATTTAACACAAAATATGTGCCACTTTCTCTACTGGTATTAAAATAGCCTCTGCGCGCTCGCTTATCGCGTTTCTTGCTGAAAAGAAAAATTCCGAAC